>NC_141042.1:34970000-35102500 GCF_052040795.2 Danio rerio
TAATTTGTTTTCAAATTTAAATGTTATATTTTTTTATACATTAGGTGACCAAGTGTTATTGTAATTAATATAATTAAATAAAATAAATAATTTTAAATAAATAAAAATAAACATAATTTAATAAAACCATTTCACTTAAATAAGTTGTGTATTAGGGCTGCACGATACTGGAAATTACTGACACTGCTATATTGTGGCAAGAGTCACTGAAAGCGAGTGTATTGAACCCAAGTGCAGTTTATTATCAAAATGTGCCAACCACAACGTAACACTAAACTTGGCATAACTACAAAACAAAACATGAATATAACCCGAAATAAACTCATGGCTTGCAATGTCATAGCAAGAACAAATGAACAAATGAATGAAAAAGAATTACATTAGTCTAAAAAAAGAAGAATTAAAAGACTTTATGAAGGATGAAAATCTCCAAAACACAGTTTTTCCCTGCTGTGTGTCGCAATAACGACATCACTTCCCCTCAGGCCAGAAATCTGCTTGGTTCACGATCCTCCAACAGTTAGCCTACAGCGGTTTAGCAGCCACTAATGCTGGAGCGTAGCATATGGCTCAACTCAGTCTCCTGAGAGAGTCGTGATTCGCTTCCTTGTGGGAGATCTTTACTTGACAGTGCAGTTTCTTTCTTTTGGTTGCTGATATATCATTCAAAGAGCCAATTGACGAACACCAAGCCATATATCCTATAGAAACAGACACTGAAGTCAATTTCGACAAATAGGGCTGGCTGATATGACATTATTATAAGTCATAATAAATCATCCTATATCTTGATAACTATATATATATATATATATATATATATATATATATATATATATATATATATATATATATATATATATATATATATATGAATATGAGCAATATCACACGAGTAGCAGTGCGATATGGCTGTAAGTCAGCACTGGTGGGAGTGTGAAATTATGTTCATAAAACAGTTCAACGGCAAAATCGTGTATATAAAAAAGAGAATCAAACATGGAGAGTCTAAAAACCCTTTTGTATAAGGAACTACTTTCGTCCAACATTCATCCACATCTGCAGCTGATGTCAAAACAGCAGAAGCCGTTACTAATTGTAACGCCGGGGAGTGACACTGACAACAGAAGGTAGGACCCAAATGCAGGTTTATTCAAAGTCAGGCAAGCGATGGTCAATTCAGGTGCAAACAGATATATGTAGACTAGTGATGTGACGTTGTGCGCCGTGGCTTCGGAGCATGTATCAAAAAAACGATACATCTCGCAGTGAAGCAGTGTACCGGAGCTTGATTCGTTTTGCCATCATCACGTGATCAGTGACGTCCGAAGCTTCATTTTCGCCTTTACCCACATGACTGCTTCGAATTTTGATTCAAAGGTTTAAACACCCTCATAGTAAAGTGTATAGCGAGAGAATTGGCGTCTATTACATACATTTGTTTCAAAGCACTGCACCAGTCCCACACACCAGTAATTAAACTAAACTACAATAGTATTTTTTAGTAAAAAGGTTTTGAACAATACTAAAGTGTATTAGCGTATTTTTTTATGACTATCTTTGAAGAAAACCACTGCATATCATAGTATTGTGTTTAACAGACACAATCTGGTGAATGCGACCCTAAAACATTGTTCACATAGCGTCCTCCTAGAGCACTCGCCTTACAACCAGGAATTGCTGGTTCGATCCCCGCTTGGAGCAGGACTAATTGTGTTATGATAAACTTTTGAATATCTTGGATCTTACTACAATCATCAGTTGTGTAATGTAATATATCTTGTGTAAAAACTACAGTAATTGAGTAATTTGTTTATATTGCTGTTGTATT
Source organism: Danio rerio (assembly GCF_052040795.2). Taxonomy (NCBI): domain Eukaryota; kingdom Metazoa; phylum Chordata; class Actinopteri; order Cypriniformes; family Danionidae; genus Danio; species Danio rerio. The sequence goes on from NC_141042.1 coordinate 34,971,832, forward strand.
ACTACATGAATGAGTTGTTCAGTTGTGAACATTTGACATTATGGCAACACAGTGCTTTCCCACACTTTCACCAGAAGAGGTCCTCATCGAGCTCTGATTTAGAAAGCTTCGAGTAACGAACCTTTTTCCGATACAATTGAGTTGAGCGCTTCACTGGTTCAGAAAGCTTCATTTCACCATCACTAATGTAGACAATCCAGAATCGTAATCAAACACAGGCGAGGGGTCAGAAGGCAGGCGGCAAACAAGGACAAAAGGATAAACTAGGCTAAGGTCAAAACACAGAGAACCAAGACAAGGAAAACGCGTTGTAGTGTTACTTTTACAGTTAACAAGACTATGCAACCTGAATGAGTGTGTGTGCTGCTTAAATATTGTGTGTAATCAGTCTTGAAGCAGGATCAGCTGTGGGATTCTAATTAGTGGAGACTTGGAGCATGTGTGTGTGTGTTTATCAGCAGATTTGTAGTCCTAAATGTGTGTGTGTTTACCAGCGACATCTGGTGGTTGTTCGCTGGTGAACATGACACTAATTTACCAACGTCACTCTAGAGCTAGTGTTTGAATGATTCTCAAGTATGAAGTGTTGACAAAACAGCTGATTTTGCAGACATTTTAAGATTGTAAAGCTGAACTTGACATGAAATGATAAGAATCATAAACTTGACACTTTTTGATAAGAATTGGTTTGTTTTTAAATAACACTAACGAACAGTTACAATCTTTTAAACAATCACAGCTTGTGCACTTACTCTTTTTAACTTTTGAAATTAACACACTTGTGGAAGTGACAACAAATTTTAGCACTGTTAGACTTAATTGCTACCTAAATTACATTGTTGAAACTTCAACTGACTTCAACTGTATTTACAGTATAGACTGCAGTTAAATCACTATTTCTTCATTTGCATTTGAAAGTGTATATACTCAGAAATGTACACATTTATATGTGAACATATTTCCCACTTTATTTGGAACTTCCGAGCAAATTTTTGATTCAAAATGTAGCAATATGAATAAAATGTAAAGAACTTTTCAAAGACAAATGATAACAGGTTCAACATAAAAACTCAAATCATCACAAAAAATGTAAACATAGCTCTTTGAACATTTCAACTAGTTTATATTATTCATGTTTCTATCTGAATCCCCTTAATGATGTGTAATATTGGACTCATATAAATTATGAAAATGTGTTTTGTAACACCACAAAATAAACGATAGAGCATATTATGAAATTGTAGATTATTTATTTTGTATATATTTATTGATATATATATATATATATATATATATATATATATATATATATATATATATATATATATATATATATATATATATCAGAATCAGATGGCTTGCTCAGGGGAATAAATGTGCTTACTTCAAAGCCATTAAAATATTATACTATTAATAAATGAGACCCTAAATGACTAAACCAATCCTAAAGTGCACAGGTACATTTTTGGGGGAAAACAATTATTGAATCAAAATGATTCTTTTTTCTTTTGACAAAATGACATTTTGTACATTTCAATAACTCCAATATAAATGTTTTGATTTGTAATATGAATTCCTAAGAATGAACTCTTGAGGCTTGAACCTTTAGATTCCAGATAATATATAAAGCCCATTTCACATTTACGCTACAGACAGGTTCTGAGATCCATGGTCTGAAATGGTTTCTTGTTTTGCCTAGCTTAGTTCTTAATTTTTTTTCACCGATAAATTGTTTTTAAAAAGATGCATGGGAGTACAAAAAAACTGGAATATAGCATTTAACAGATTGTTTTAATGCAATCTTTTTTTATTAAACTTAAACCTCTAACATGTAAAAAACATAAACGTTAAACGGCTTCTCACAGGTTTGAAATATACTTGCGGTGGTAGCCTGATTGAAACACACCATTTTTTACCCACATCACATAAATAGTTACCTATATGCAACAAACACAACATATTCAATTTTTTACAATAATTTCATTTATTTTGACAATGTTATACACAGTTTACTGTCAATTGGTTAAAGTAAAAAAAAACTGTTAAAAAAGACATCCACTTTTTCTTACATATTTAGTAGCCATGAGCACCGCTGACAGGTCAAATATGTGTCTGTCTTTCAAGTTCAAAGCGAACTTGAATGAAAAGCATTTTAGATACCTATATAAAATAGCCTATGTATTAGCATAATGACATCCTCAAATTAATAAAATATACAACAAATGCCGATGTTTGGTTAAATTAGGTGGATACAAAACAGTGTAGAAGAATGATAATAACTGTAAAAAAAAACGTGTCACTAAATAAACACTAGCACTGAGTCAGACTAACAGGTTTTGTTTTGTTTTGTTTTTAAATGCTTAATATATAACAAACGATTGGGCATTTAACAAAAACAAGTTATTTCAAAGTCATTTCACTCAAGTCCAAGTCAAGTCGAGTCTCTTTTGGATATTTGTCAAGCAAGTCTCAAGTCCTAAATTTTGCGACTTAAGTCTGAATAGAGTCCCCCATTTCCCCCATTTCACAAAAAAAAAAGTGTGATTCACATTTTTGCCAGAATCGTGCAGCCCTAATGCAGCGGTTCCACACTAGAGTTCCATTGGGTGTTGTGGCAAATGAATAATTCTCTGTGACTGGATAAAGCCCAGTTTTACTTTCAGACCTGGGGCCTCATGTATCAACGCTGCGTACGCACAAAAACTTTGCGTACACCAGGTTTCACCCTCAGAATCACTCACGTTTGGATTTACTAACGATGAACTGAACGTGGGAATGTGCGCAGCTCCACGGCAGCTTTATGGCTGGCGTACGCACATTTTTTGTGCGTGTCTGTTTTATTTCCATTGGCGACTCCTAGAGGTTGTTGTGTTAAATTCCTCTCTACAAAGTGTCTGAGCCTTGCAATGGCAGCTGTATGAGACGGGTTCATCTAGCAGGTATATAAGGTTTGCATACCATACAGTTGACCAGCTAAACATTAAAACGCAATTTGCAGCGGTCGCCTGTTTTCCCAATGTAATCTGAGCTATCTACTGCACACACATTGCTATAAAGACACTTTCTGATTCACGCATGCAGATTCATCTTCAGATACAATTCCATTCAATAAATGTGCAAATAAAATATGATGCACAGCCTTATTAATGATTCCTACTTGTCTTTCTTGTAATAAATAGCAGGCAAAATCTGATATATAGTGGGGGGAAAAAAGAAGAAAGAGTTCATAAGACGCTGGATTCGAACCGAGTTCATGCTCGAACGTATCAAAACATGTTGACATGCATCTTACGAGCTGCGCCACTGAGACTGTTAAGAGTACTGCAACATTTTACACCTATAAATCACACTATTTCTTTTTTAATTTCAATTGCGATGTTCAGACACAACTGTGCAAAACTCTCAGCTAAACTCTCCCAATCTATTTTTTTCTTTTGTTGTTTATTCCGGAGAACAAACTTGCAAATAAGACCACTTATCTCCGGTCTATCTCCGAAAGTAGCACCTCCAATTCACATTCTGTTCAAAGTTTCTCTTTTTGCTTGCTTTTGCCATTGCTTTTTCGTTGGGTTTTGCCAAAGTAGAGTCATTAGCATATTCATAAGGGGGAGGAGGCAGGGAGGGGTTTTGTGCTCGTGCATGTGGCGCTCAGTTTCACGTTCATTCGGATGTACAAAAGAATATGCGTGGGATTCGGCGTACGCAGTCTTTCATACATCTGAATTTTTTTCTGCGTACGCACATTTACAGCTTTGTGCGTACGCAATGTTTTAGTAAGATTTCCACGCGAGTCTTCGTACATGAGGCCCCTGGTGTATTCATAAGGGTTCTTTCAGGACAAAATCTTTTACTGAGGACACTGCCTTACACATGTATACTCATTCATTACCTTTAGTGACTGCAAGCATCTGGGAATTACTGAAATGCTGATTCCACCTGCTTCATCCGTTTGACAGCACTTTTTTTATTCTTACTACAAAGCCTCATCCTTTATCTTCTGTCTTTTACAGGTGTAATAATGAAAACGAGTGGTACCAGATTCATGAGAACATTATCCGCAAGTCCAGCACCAAATACACCGCTCCCAGCACTAACTACGGTAAGTGCACTTAGAAAACGGTCAAAAACTCAACTAATAAACTCGAGAGGACTTGTCAAATGAGCATATATCCCCCATATTTAGAATGTATGTTTAAGAAGACAGGATTTAAGAGAGTCTTTAAAAAAATCAATTTGTGAAGGACAAACTGACCCTGGCCAGTAATCAACTGTGAGTAAAACCTGATCTGGCAGAGATCCAGGTCATCTTGCGAACCTTAAAAACCAAACGAAGATCATAAAATAGTTCAGAATGATATTGAAGAGCCTGAAAAAAGCCGCATGAATGAGAAAAGCCAACCCTTGGGGAAAATAAGATCATAGAGACGGGTCTTGAGGTATCGTTCAGACGTAATTGGTGTGTTAGCTGCACTAATTGAGAGCGTGTACCACCATCGAGGGGAAGGCCTAGAAATACAAATTCTGGACCTGGATGAACAAAAAACCTTCCAATTGGGAACAGAGGGGAGCCAGGCAATCAGAATGAGTGATTGCAGCAGGCGGGTCGGCGGTTTAATGAAGGATTGATGGTAGCGGAGAGCCAGGTCATTAGCGCCATTGTTAGACCCAAAACAATGCCTTGATTGAATTGAATTGTGGCACCGAGACCTGTGCAAAATCCTAACATTAGAGGCGTCGATCTCTGCGCTGCGTTCTCCAAAACAAAGACCTCATTTCAGCAAATAAACAGCGACATAATGTTGAGGATGATTACAGCGGTCATGGTAATGAAGTCGTCTCACATTTGGCCGTGCTTTTCAGGTCTGATCATCTCACTGCAGCTGTTGAGAGGCGACATGGAGCAAGTGCGCAGGGAAAACCCCATGATATTCAACCGTGGCGTCGCCATCACACGAAAACTGGGCTTCCCTGATGTGATCATGCCAGGTAAGTTGAAATCAAGGTCACGGTTGCATTTTGAGATTCGTTTCGGGACCTGAGCGAATCCACGAGATAAGAAAGTAGGTGCTTGTGAGAGGTTAAGAGTTAGAAAATGTACTGTACCCGCGCTACAGTCTCAGAATAGTTATTTAGGAGTGAGGGAAGGAAAAAGAAGTGTAATACATACAGCACTGTGTAAAAGTCCTAAGCACTATACCAGTTTAATTGGTACAAAATTAAAAGTCTGTGTTTAATATGGCTACTTTTGGCATCAAGCTTGGACTGTTTAGTTTTAATTGTCCTGATATTTTCTGAAATAATGTGCTGTGTGATATGAGGAGTCCTTCAGCACTTTCCAGAGTTCTTCTTTAGGTTTAGAGTGTCATATCTTTCATTTATGTTCAGGTGATCTTATACAGTCTTTATAATATTCAGGTCTGGACCCTGTGGAGGCCATTTCATGACTGTCTTAATATATAGAAATAAACTTGAATATATTAATTGTATACTGTTTCCAGAGTTCTTCATTAGGTTAAGAGTGTCAGATCTTTCATTTATGTTCAGGTGATCTTATACAGTCTTTATAATATTCAGGTCTGGACCCTGTGGAGGCCATTTCATGACTGTCTTAATATATAGAATTAAACTTGAATATATAAATTGTATACTGTTTCCAGAGTTCTTCATTAGGTTTAGAGTGTCAGATCTTTCATTTATGTTCAGGTGATCTTATACAGTCTTTATAATATTCAGGTCTGGACCATGTGGAGGCCATTTCATGACTGTCTGTGTTTCATCAGCTGTTTTCTTTCTCCAAATAGAAAATTTGAGTGTATGGATTTGAGTGAAACTTAAATAAATGAAATTAAGGTCTAAATATAGAGTATTAAACTTGAATATATGCAATGATATACTCTTTCCAGAGTTCTTCATTAGGTTTAGAGTGTCAGATCTTTCTTTTTCCGATCAGGTGATCTTATACAGTCTCTATAATGGTCAAGTCTGGACCCTGTGGAGGCCATTTCATGACTGTCTTACTATATAGAATTAAACTTGAATATATTAATTGTATACTGTTTCCAGAGTTCTTCATTAGGTTTAGAGTGTCAGATCTTTCATTTATGTTCAGGTGATCTTATACAGTCTTTATAATATTCAGGTCTGGACCCTGTGGAGGCCATTTCATGACTGTCTTACTATATAGAATTAAACTTGAATATATTAATTGTATACTGTTTCCAGAGTTCTTCATTAGGTTTAGAGTGTCAGATCTTTCATTTATGTCCAGGTGATCTTATACAGTCTTTATAATATTCAGGTCTGGACCCTGTGGAGGCCATTTCATGACTGTCTGTGTTTCATCAGCTGTTTTCTTTCTCCAAATAGAAAATTTGAGTGTATGGATTTGAGTGAAACTTAAATAAATGAAATTAAGGTCTAAATATAGAGTATTAAACTTGAACATATGCAATGATATACTCTTTCCAGAGTTCTTCATTAGGTTTAGAGTGTCAGATCTTTCTTTTTCCGATCAGGTGATCTTATACAGTCTCTATAATGGTCAAGTCTGGACCCTGTGGAGGTCATTTCATGACTGTCTTACTATATAGAATTAAACTTGAATATATTAATTGTATACTGTTTCCAGAGTTCTTCATTAGGTTTAGAGTGTCAGATCTTTCATTTATGTTCAGGTGATCTTATACAGTCTTTATAATATTCAGGTCTGGACCCTGTGGAGGCCATTTCATGACTGTCTGTGTTTCATCAGCTGTTTTCTTTCTCCAAGTAGAAAATTTGAGTATATGGAAGAGAAGCTTCAATAAATAAAATTAAGGTTTTAATAAATAGAATTAAACTTGGATATATTAATTGTACACTCTTTCCAGAGTTCTTCTTTAGGTTTAGAGTGTCAGATCTTTCTTTTTCTGTTCAGGTGATCTTATACAGTCTCTATAATGGTCAAGTCTGGACCCTGTGGAGGCCATTTTATGACTGTCTGTATTTCATCAGCTCTTTTCATTCTCAAAATAAGATTTTACCGCGGTTAGTGGATCATTATCATGATGAGAACGAAAGTATTACCACTGAAGTACTTTCCAGAAGGAATGGCATATTGGATTAAAACCTATCTGCACTTTTCAACATTCACAATTCCATCCATTCAGACAATATTTCTAACAACGTTACTGGAAATGCAGCTCAAACAGCCTCTCTCCAACGTTGTCTTTCACGTCTTAAACAATTAAATTAAAATAATTAACTAACAAACTAACAACATCAACTGAAAGATCATTTATTCATGCTGTATAAATCTCAATTTAAAAAAAAGACAAAACATTTTACACTTATGACTGGTTTTGTGGGTCACATATATCCATTATACCATCAGTAAAATAAATCATGTAATGTTAATCTAAAAGTTTTGCACAGTACTGTAAATTTTTGCCTGGATTTGCAGAAGATTCTGACTGAAATGTCTTCAGGGTAACAGTGGTATACACACCAAACGATCCTGTCAAGTGTATTTGAAAGAAGAGTCATTTGATGAAATATTCAAATAATTAAACATGCTCTATTTAAAGCTGTTCAATGAGTATAGTGTAGCTCAAAAATGCTATTTTACATCGTTCTAATATTTATATTTAAAAGTTATAGCCATTTGCCATCAATAATGTTTAATCATATAATCACTTACTATTTTATAGTAGTTTATATATATATATATATATATATATATATATATATATATATATATATATATATATATATATATATATATATATATATATATATATATATATATATATATATATATATGTGCCATGCTGCATGATGATGGAGCTTTAATTTACTCATATTTTACATTTATTTTCACAAAACAATTTAAATATACTTGTAGACAGATAACTTGTATTCAATATTAGTGCTAAAACACTATTCAAAAAGCGTTTTTGTGGTATCATACAGTTTATAAAGCCTTGGTATAGCTACAAGATTATTATTGAAGTTTTTAGTGAGATGTTATTTAATAAATTGGCTTATTTTTAACGATTAAATTGGGAATATTCATGTTGTCTAATAAATAATATTTATCCAAATGTAATTTTCACTTTTAGATAAATATCAGATGTGATTCAGTGTGTTCCCTAAATTGTAATATTTTTAGACAAAACACTTCTTTAAAAAATGGGTTGTTTGCCATAACATGAAAATAATCATCACATGTGCAAGAACTGTGCAAAAACTCATTCTTATCCTTGAAATATGTTGGTTATTTCAGTTTGCACTGTGTTATGATGTGCTATGCTGTTAATGTGTTGTATGAGGTTTCTCCGTCTATGCTTACAAAACTGAAGTCTGCACATTTTTAAAAGATTTGTGTTCAGATGACAATATTAGCCTGGTTGTCTGGTTGGTAAATTGACAGATAAAACACCAGAACAACCAGTAAATAAAAATAAAAGCTCTCACTAAACAACTTTCCGGGATTTTTAAAATACAAAGAGGTTGTTTGTATGTATATGTAAAGAATTTCATAAATGTCGTCGAGTATTTTCTGTACAATTCTGAACAAGATTTGATCGAAGTGTGAAATTACATACAGTTGAAGTCAGAGTTATTAGCCACCGTTTTTCTTTTATAAATATTTCCCAAATTTTGTATAAAAAAAAAATAGAGCAAGGAAATTTTCACAGTATGTTTGATAATATTCGTACTTATGGAGAAAGTCTTATTTGTTTTATTTTGGCTAGATTAAAAGCAGTTTTTAGTTGTTTCAAACCCATTTTAAGGTCAATATAGACTGATTTCACGCGGCCGCCATTTTCAAAAGCGAAATCGAGGCTGCGGTGGGAAAAAACTCGGAAGTATCATTGGGAGTTACATAGGAATGTTGTGTAACTGGCTATATATCTTATCAGCGAAGATAAAGTGACACAAATGTATCATTTCTCCACCTTCCGGGTGACCCAAAGGTCCAATCTGAATGAATGGTGAATGTAAAAAGGGATATCAGAGCTCATTTTCAGCTAAGTTAAGGTAAATGGCACTAGTTAGCTAACGTTTTCTTTCCCAAACACACGTTTAAGATGCCATTTATCAAACGCGAGTTAATAAACTGATTCTTTCACTATATTAGACTTGTCACGATACTGAATTAAAAGAAAAACCGGCAATTTCGCACTAACATTTAAGGCAATGTTAATGGCTTTCTTAAACAGCGCTGATTTGCCATTGTGTTCACGTGTTCAACAGAAATGATTGTGATTGGCCGAAAAGGTCATCAGTTCACCCACCGCTGTATACCGAGCACAAACACAGACGAGCCGAGCGATCTGCTTGATGACTTGACTGATCTTGACGCCTGCTTCGTGCTCCAGTCCGTGTATCTGTGTTTGCACTGGGTGAAGAGCGGTTAACTGAGTGCAAACTAAACACAGATACACGGAGACTGAAGCGCGAAGCCATGAAGATCAGTCGAGTCATCTGGCTCAGCAGCGCTTCCATGTTAGCGGGAAACAGCAGGGTTTAAAACTTCAGTACCAGGACAACACTATTATAGACAACACGAGGGTGTGCTGCAGAGGACTGCAGTGTTTTATCATTCACCGGGTTACATAGGCTCAAGCATGAAAGCGTCCCCACAGTGTTTAAACTAGTGCCATGAGCTGAAGCCTAGGAGGACACTTAAGCGTATCACTAAAATTGTGATCTTGTTTGATGCTAAAATGCTTTTTTATCGTTTAAAATAAACTTACTGAATGATATTAAAGTAATGTTTACACCATTTCTGCATTTTGAAATTGGGCAACAGCTGGAGGTTTGTAGTACACAGCATATTACTACTGCATGTTTACAGTGCTGGTCCTATACTTCCGGGTTTCTTCTCACCGCAGCCTCGCTGTGGTTCTTTAAAATGGCAGCCGTGTGAAATAAGAGTATTATTAGCCCCCTTCAGCAATATTTTTTGTATAGCCTACAGAACAAACCACTGTTATACAATAACTTGCCTAGTTACCTAGCCTTACCCTAATTAACCTAGTTAAGCATTTAAATGTCACTTTAAGCTGCATAGAAGTATCTTGAAGAATATCTAGTCAAATATTGTGTGCTGTCATCATGGCAAAGATAAAACAAATCAGTTATTTGAAATGAGTTATTAAAACTGTTATGTTTAGTATTGTGCTGAAATCTGCTCTCTGTTGAACAGAAATTAGGTTAAAAATAAACAGGGGGGCTAATAATTCAGGGGGGCTCATAATTCTAACCTCAACTGTATGTATCACAAATGCAAGCATTGATTGTTTTCTGTGCACACTTACTTACCCACTACCTGGCAAACCTCATAAAATCAGCCTTCCATGTCTGCATCACTTTTCATGCGAAGGTTAAAATAATGCGCAAGCCCTTTAGCGAGTCTTGAGAAATGGCCTTTAGCAAGACCAATAATCACGCATAACAGCACATAATCGGCCTCATTGCCTTTTAACTGCCCAGAATCAAGCTTATATAAATGAATGTGACCCACATTTTGACAGACTGTACCGAATCTCTGCTATAAAACCCTAGAGGGCCTGTAAAACCAGCTGGACTCTTGCCACGTCAAAGTTGAGTTAAGAAATCCCTTCTCTGTGATTCAGAAGGAGCCTTGGGGCATCTCGAAGTTACTAGCTATAAAACTGTGTCAACTGTGTGCCTTTAAAAAAGAGGTGAGGGACTTGATGGAGCTCAGGGTACTTTCAAATATCTTTCTGTTATTGGTGCCAATCTGGTATCTGGTGGTAAAACTAGTTAAACTTTGTTTCAACTTTACAGTTTTCATTGGCTTTGCAAGATGGTGAATTAGTCTAAAGTGACTACTAACTCTGACAGCAAGTTTTCTAAATGAATACCAAAGAGACACTTTCACAACAAAGGAAGTTAGTTTTTACTAAATCTGTGGTTTTTAGAACATTACAAATTACCATAGCTATGTTTTCATCCAAATACGCAAATTAGTCTTAGAATCGTCAAATCGTCACTTCCTGACTTCCTAAACTGGCAGCAAATATCAAAAATAAAAATGGAATTTGCTGCAATAGAAGCCACTGTGGGCTCTTTTCCCATAGAGTTATGAACTTATAAAACCTTCTGCATCAGAAGATGAAACGCAATTAGCTCGTGCTGGCTTTTGGAGACTTAAGACAGTTCTGGAGGTAAAAATATTGAACCACTTTGATGACTTTGCCTAAGGGGTTTTAGAAAGACCAAAACTACATTTCTGATGTTTTGCAATATAGTCGGTCCACTGGTTTGTTTAATTAGTAAATTAAACAAATAATATCAAATATTGACATATAGTATCAAATAAAATTATATTATTATTGTATTGCAGTTCTTCAAGCTGAAAACACGGAAATTATGAAATAGTCAGCCAAGAGTCCTGATATTAACCTGATTGAAATTGTCTGGAAAATCCTTGCCAAAAAAGTAATGGCTAATCCCACTAGAAAATCTTTTGTGGTTTCTTGTGAGAGACTAGTGATGTTTTTGAGAGACTAGTAGTGTCCTGTGTGAGACTAGTGATGTTTTCGAGAGACTAAAGTGTCCTGTGTGAGAAACTAGTTGTGTTTTTGAGAGATTCATAGTGTCCTGTGACAGACTAGTGATGTTTCTGAGAGATTAGTAGTGTCCTGTGACAGACTAGTGATGTTTCTGAGAGATTAGTAGTGTCCTGTGACAGACTAGTGATGTTTCTGAGAGATTAGTAGTGTCCTGTGACAGACTAGTGATGTTTCTGAGAGATTAGTAGTGTCCTGTGACAGATTAGTGATGTTTCTGAGAGATTAGTAGTGTCCTGTGAGAAACTAGCAGTGTCCTGTGAGAAACTAGCAATGTCCTGTGAAAGACTAGTGATGTCCTCTGAGAGACCGGTTATTTTTGTTTTTGAGAGACTAATCATGTCCTGTGAAAGACTAGAAGTGTTTTTGAGAGATTAGTAATGGCCTGTGAGAGACTAGTAATGTTTATTAGAGACTATAGTATCATGTGAGAGACTAGTAATGTTTTTGAGAGACTAGTAATGTCCTCTGAGAGACTAGTAATGTCCTGTGAGAGACTAGTGATGTCCTCTGAGAGACTGGAAATTTATTTATTTATTTATTTATTTATTTATTTTTTTGAGAGAGATTAATCATGTCCCGTGAGAGACTAGTAGTGTTTTTGAGAGATTAGTAATGCCCTGTGAGAGACTAGTAATGTTTTTGATAGACTAGTAATGTCCTGTGAGAAACTAGTGATGTCCTCTGAGAGACTAGAGATGTTTTTTTTTTGAGAGACTAATCATGTCCTGTGAGAGACTAGTAGTGTTTTTGAGAGATTAGTAATGTCCTGTGAGAGACTAGTAATGTTTATGAGAGACTGTAGTGTCATGTGAGAGACTAGTGATGTTTTTGAGAGACTAGTAATGTCCTGTGAGAGTCTAGTGGTGTTTTTGATATATTAGTAATGTCCTGTGAGAGACTAGTAGTGTTTTTAAGAGACTAGTATGTCTAGTAATGCTTAAGTTGTTTAAAGTTAAAAGCTTGACACTTGCTATTCATTTTTTTGACTGCTGTAACCTTTAGTTTTGTAATTTCCACAGCAATATTTAATGCAAAAGTTATTGATGCGTTCTAATTTTGACCCCTGTGTTTTCCACAAAAGCTCCTTGGTTCCTTACTTGAAATTGTCTGGAAAATCCTTGCCAAAAAAGTAATGGCTAATCCCACTAGAAAATCTTTTGTGGTTTCTTGTGAGAGACTAGTGATGTTTTTGAGATACTAGTAGTGTCCTGTGTGAGACTAGTGATGTTTTCGAGAGACTAAAGTGTCCTGTGTGAGAAACTAGTTGTGTTTTTGAGAGATTCATAGTGTCCTGTGACAGACTAGTGATGTTTCTGAGAGATTAGTAGTGTCCTGTGAGAGACTAGTAATGTTTATTAGAGACTATAGTGTCATGTGAGAGACTAGTAATGTTTTTGAGAGACTAGTAATGTCCCCTGAGAGACTAGTGATGTCCTCTGAGAGACTGGAAATTTATTTATTTATTTATTTATTTTTTGAGAGACTAATCATGTCCTGTGAGAGACTAGTAATGTTTATGAGACTATAGTGTCATGTGAGAGACTAGTAATGTTTTTGAGAGACTAGTAATGTCCTCTGAGAGACTAGTAATGTCCTGTGAGAGACTAGTGATGTCCTCTGAGAGACTGGAAATTTATTTATTTATTTATTTATTTATTTTTTTGAGAGAGATTAATCATGTCCCGTGAGAGACTAGTAGTGTTTTTGAGAGATTAGTAATGCCCTGTGAGAGACTAGTAATGTTTTTGATAGACTAGTAATGTCCTGTGAGAAACTAGTGATGTCCTCTGAGAGACTAGAGATGTTTTTTTTTTGAGAGACTAATCATGTCCTGTGAGAGACTAGTAGTGTTTTTGAGAGATTAGTAATGTCCTGTGAGAGACTAGTAATGTTTATGAGAGACTGTAGTGTCATGTGAGAGACTAGTGATGTTTTTGAGAGACTAGTAATGTCCTGTGAGAGTCTAGTGGTGTTTTTGATATATTAGTAATGTCCTGTGAGAGACTAGTAGTGTTTTTAAGAGACTAGTATGTCTAGTAATGCTTAAGTTGTTTAAAGTTAAAAGCTTGACACTTGCTATTCATTTTTTTGACTGCTGTAACCTTTAGTTTTGTAATTTCCACAGCAATATTTAATGCAAAAGTTATTGATGCGTTCTAATTTTGACCCCTGTGTTTTCCACAAAAGCTCCTTGGTTCCTTACTTGAAATTGTCTGGAAAATCCTTGCCAAAAAAGTAATGGCTAATCCCACTAGAAAATCTTTTGTGGTTTCTTGTGAGAGACTAGTGATGTTTTTGAGAGACTAGTAGTGTCCTGTGTGAGACTAGTGATGTTTTCGAGAGACTAAAGTGTCCTGTGTGAGAAACTAGTTGTGTTTTTGAGAGATTCATAGTGTCCTGTGACAGACTAGTGATGTTTCTGAGAGATTAGTAGTGTCCTGTGAGAGACTAGTAATGTTTATTAGAGACTATAGTGTCATGTGAGAGACTAGTAATGTTTTTGAGAGACTAGTAATGTCCTCTGAGAGACTAGTGATGTCCTCTGAGAGACTGGAAATTTATTTATTTATTTATTTATTTTTTGAGAGACTAATCATGTCCTGTGAGAGACTAGTAATGTTTATGAGACTATAGTGTCATGTGAGAGACTAGTAATGTTTTTGATAGACTAGTAATGTCCTGTGAGAAACTAGTGATGTCCTCTGAGAGACTGGTGATGTTTTGTTTTTTTGAGAGACTAATCATGTCCTGTGAGAGACTAGTAGTGTTTTTGAGAGATTAGTAATGTCCTGTGAGAGACTAGTAATGTTTATGAGAGACTGTAGTGTCATGTGAGAGACTAGTGATGTTTTTGAGAGACTAGTAATGTCCTGCGAGAGTCTAGTGGTGTTTTTGATATATTAGTAATGTCCTGTGAGAGACTAGTAGTGTTTTTAAGAAACTAGTATGTCTAGTAATGCCTAAGTCATTTAAAGTTAAAAGTTTGACACTTGCTATTCATTTTTTGACTGCTGTAACCTTTAGTTTAGTAATTTCCACAGCAATATTTAAAGAGCCCATGTTATACATAAAAAAAGGGTCATATTTCGGTTATATGGATCTCCAACAACATACTGATATGCATGCAAGGTCAAAAAACACTTTCATGGTCTTCTAATATGAATTTAATTTTACCCAATTATCCCAGTGACTCCCATATGAATCGTTTAGCGATTCATTTGTTCCCAAACCCCTCCTTAGCGCAAAGCTAATCTGCGCTGATTGGACCGATGACAGCCTGTTGCGATTAGTCGACAGCGTTCAGCGCTAGACAAATGCCCAGCGTGAGACAAATGCCCAGCGCGGTTTGTCAAGCCCCTGGCGGACGGGCCCGCGTCATAACCCCGTGACCGTCATAACCCCTCGCACGGGAAGTATGAACCGCACTTAGCAGTGAAAATGAAACCGATAGCGTGCACATCATTTACTGAGCGTGATTTCCATGACCGAGCTTTTCTCCCTTCTCAGCTGTAACTTAGATAATTTCTATTTGCAATTATTGCGGTGGCACCTCTTGCGTGAAGTGTTATATGTTCTCAGGGCTTACCTGTACTCTGCTTTGCCCAAAGATCCCATCCCCAGCCAGGGGGTTGTAGTGCTCACCAGCGTGTAGCCTTTGTGCCTAATAAACTAGCCTTATTTTGCATGCACCCTTGGTGTATTGTCTGCCCATTCTCACAAGTCTCATACACCAGACTTTTCTGATCCTTCCTTTAACAAAAGAATGAATCGCCCACTGTAAGCGTGTAGACTGCTGAATCAATTATTTCCCCTCACACTTCCCATAATATCCAGGTAAGCACAGCCTCTTCTTGACTCATGACTTCAGGATCTGTTTGTCTTCGCTGCTGTGTTAGTGGGCAGGACGCAGGTTTAATTTTCCCGGGTTTGCGCCCACAACAATTTTGTTTCGTAGTCACGTTTCGTAAGACTCGTTATGAAGACGATTCATTCTAACCACTATGAGTCGACTCTTTTTTAGATGAATCAATAGTTTTAAAAACTGTCCACTTTCAGAATTAAGCCTTAGCTGGGTATTTCACTTCAGTTAGATCTGTGTTACACACTACATGAAAGCTCATTTTGGAAAACCCACACTTGGGGCTCTTTAATGCAAAAATTATTGACGCATTCTAATTTTGACCCCTTTGTTTTCCACAAAAGTTCCTTGGTTCCTTACTACCAGAAATTTCTTCAACTTTTCAATGAAGAAGATTGCATTATTTATGAAAATGAAAGAAAATTTTGATTTAATTTTGATCTCTATTGTACATACAGCACCCCTTCTTTCTATTCATAAATTCTCATATGAATGTCAACACTGGGATTTGAAAATAAGGGATATTATAAGGGAACAGTTCAGCTTATTAAAATGAATAGCTAATATAAAGAAACAGAATCAAGTCTCAAGTCTCAATCAAGTAACAAATCTCAATAGCCGTTTCTTCACTGTATAACGTACACATTCTGATTAAAGAGCAACGAATGAATGATTTATTTAGATTTTTCGTTTGATTACATTAAATAACAGGAGTCACTTTAAAAAGGCACACATCTAACGTTATAATGAAAGCATTCCATTTCTTTCCTGACTTTTTATGCTCATTTAGGACGAAATTACTTGTGTTTGAAAAAAAAAACACCAAATCAACATCTTTAGATCTTATTAATATTAGTTATCCAAACACACACCCAAAACCCAGACTTTCACTGCTTCGAATCACGAGTACATAATCCATTTAACGTTAGTAAACAACGTCTATTTATTACTATGGAGTGCGTCAGCTGACAGTCATGCAGCGCTATATGACTGTTTTGAGGATTGAATATGAAGGGGAGACAGCACCTGTAATGAAAAGGAAGGGAATTGTGCCGTTTTATGTTTATTTTAAAGTGTTTTTATGCTCGAACAAAGCGAAAGCACAGAACAGACTCACATTTAAGAGTAAGGGCGGCCCCTGGTGGTTCGGCGGTATTGGTTGAGGCTCAGCTCTTTAATGTTTATTTGCCACCTGTCAGAGAAAGACTGAAAATACGGGTTAAATACAGGAAAATAGCTTTACAGGATGATAGCGGGATAGAACTGTAAAATTTGGGAGAATCCCGGGAAAAACGGGAGGGTTGTCAGGTATGCAGGTATGAGTGGATAGAGGTCTCCTCCATTTTCTTCCTTGGAGCCCTCACTTATTTGTCTCTGAATTAATGCTTCCTTCTCCTTCTGAAGAGCTCAATGATTGGTTCATCATCCACAAATCGATCAACTCGCGGTAGCTCAATAATAATCACAGACCAGGCTGTGCTCTTTAAATTCAGCATTTTGAAACGCCAATAAGTCGACGGGTCTCCGAGAGTCCTGGTTCCTTGGGTTTCTGAGGAAGGCATTTTTTTTCCTGAAAGAGGCTTAGATGCTATTGAACCGCAATGTCTGGGAAAAACCCTTGTAATCTCATTTCAGATTGCTGCATTGACTGAATTCCTTTAAAAGATCAAACTCGGCAGGTTTCTAAAGCATAGACACAGCCATGGGATTCATTGTGTTCAAAAATAAAACAATATCTGTCTGTCGAGCAAAGTCAAGAAGTGGCAGTTAGATGAAAAGTCAAACTGTTAGCATTATGAAATGTTAATGATAGTCAAGATGTCATGCTCTATTGATGGAATTTACATATTAGTGTACATTAATTACAGTGTCAGACAGGATGTGTTCATCAGATTCTAAACCCTTCCGGGCATTTGGCTTTCTGGATTTTCTTTGCAAACATGCTAGAACACACGTTAGCAACACTTATAGCAACACTAAAGCATGCTTTGAGTGCTGTGAAACCATATTTAGTTGATCTAACTCAAGCATACATCAACTTATCTGACAAAAAAACGTAATAGATTTGTGCTCAGGGTCAGTGTTTCCCAACCCTGCTCTTGAAGGCACACCAATAGTACATATTTTGGATGTCTACCATATCTGACCCATTAAGACTCTTCTAATGTTGATGAGTTGATTCAGCTGTGTTTGATTAGGGAGAGGTTGAAAATGTGTACTGTTGGTGTGCCTTTAGGAACAGGGTTGGGGAACACTGCTCTGGATAATATAAGGTAATGTACGTGTAAAAAACATTTAGCGAGGATTCTAGAATTTGCATCTTTGTCAAAATTTGCCAATTATTCTAGCATGTTTCGACAGCGGATGCCCTTCCAGCCGCAACCCAACACAATCCTACACACTCATTCACACACACACACACTAATACACTACAGCCAATTTAGTTTATCAATTCCCCTATTGCACATGGGCTTGGACTGTGGGGGAAACCCAAGCACCCGGAGGAAACCCATGCCAACAGAGGAAAAACATGCAAACTCCACACAGAAACGCCAACTGACTGGACTGGAACCAGCGACCTTCTTGCTGTGATATGCTAACCACTGACCCACCGCGCGGCTCTGTTAATTTATTTTATATTACATAAATTTATAGTCGGCGACGTAGTGGCGCAGTAGGTAGTGCTGTCGCCTCACAGCAAGAAGGTCGTTGGGTTGCTGGTTCGAACCTCGACTCAGATAGCGTTTCTGTGAGGAGTTTGCATGTTCTCCCTGCATTCTCATGGTTTTCCTCCGGGTGCTCCAGTTTCCCCCACAGTCCACAGTCTCCTTCCCAGAGATTGGTTCATTGGTTGTTGGAAGGGCATCCGCTGCGTAAAAGCGTGCTGGATAAGTTGGCGGTTCATTCTGCTGTGGCGACCCCGGATTAATAAAGGGACTAAGCCAACAAGAAAATGAATAACTGAAATTTAAAGTCAGTTTAATGTACTATAACAACACGGGAGCACATGCAAATACTATGAGAGCCAAATGGCAACATATGCTTTTTCATTTCTCTTTACGTTGACTACTGCTGTCAGGACATTTTTCCCTCTTTCCGGCTGGGAATGCACCAGAATTGTTTCTTTTCTTGGGGTAATTTATTTGTGAATAGTGGCCTTTATATGGATTTCCTTCAGTGAAGCAGTGGAGGAAAGCCTCTAACGCCGTAGCCGTGACCCATTACAGAAAGCATCGCAATCCAGCGAAATAGCAGCACTCTCAGGGAGTCAGTCTGCCGCTGCCAGATAACGTTTTCATCAGGATGTGGAACTGTAGGATACTGTCAGCCAAACAGACTAACACACAAAGCTTTTACAGTTTGTCTACTCCGTCCAGTGTTTGTAAAGGCAGCTGTGGCCATGTTTGCTTTCTTATCTAATGGTGCTTTCACCCCTGTGGTGCTTTTCCTTTGGTACGAACCAGAAAGAAATCATGAGAGTATCATTGAACAAAACAGGATCTTTTTTTTTTGGCAGAGGCCACATCCATAGCTTGAGTTGGAGGCTTTTAGATACAGCTATGACTGCCGAGGACGAAGGCAGGGACAGAGCCTACCCCCCTGGACAGGGTCAACCTGGTGGTGGTGGGGAGGATGGTGGGTGAACGTCTGCATCAGTATGTTCATGAAATGAATGGTCAGGTTATATTCTTTCTTGTGTCTCTTGGCTTTTGGTTGGAACTGATTGGGATGCCCTGCTGAAAAATCCAGCTTAAACCAGCCAAGGCTGGTTGGCTGGTTTTAGCTGGTTGACCAGGCTGGTTTTAGAGGGGTTTTGGCCAATTCCAGGCTAGTTTCCAGACATTTCCAGCCTGGTCTTAGCTGGTCAGGCTGGAAAATGACCAGCTAAATCCAGCTAAAACCAGCTTGACCAGCCTGGTTTAAGCTGGACATAGCTGGTTTTGGCTGGGCTCCCAGCCTGGCTAAGCTGGTCAAGCTAGTTTTAGCTGGTCATCTCCCAGCCTGACCAGCTAAGACCAGGCTGTAAATGGCTGGAAACCAGCCTGGAAATCGCCAAAACCCCTCTAAAACCAGCCTGGTCGACCAGCTAAAACCAGCCAACCAGCCTAGGCTGGTTTAAGCTGTTTTTTTCAGCAAGGTGAGTGAAGTGTCATTAGATCTTCCTGGTAGAACTAGCGCAAAAAGCTACATTTCCATTTCACACCAGAATGCTCAGTTGAAACGACCAAAAAGCAGTCTAATGACGACATCCACGTCAGACCTTGGCTTGACGAATTTCTTGAACTGCATTTTGATTGGTCAAAATTAAAGTGTGAGAAATTCACATATTTACATGCAACACATGGAAGTAAACAAAGCATGGAGGACAAGTATAAACATCCTCACAACTTTTCTAAACACCAGACTGCATGATGCCGCTGACTACAACAGCTGGTTTAGCTAAAAATATTGAAGTATTTTGTTTTACAGTTGGGTCAGTTAGAGGTCGCTTCTTGTTCTCACCACAAACAAACAGCTCGAGAGTTCATTTGAAAGCGTACTGAGCCCACCCCTTCCTTAGTCTCGATATGTTTTGTTGGTTCACTATTGGTGTGCAGCCAAGTACAACAGACGCTTTCACACCCAAACGAACCACAGCAAAAAGACAAACGAACTGTGTTACGTTCTAACCCAACTAAATGAGGCAGGTGTGAAAGCACCCTAGATTTGCTTGTTGTTAGATTTGCTAGCGTATTGTGTTGTGTGATGTTGAATATTAGGAATGGATAGACTATTTTGTTGTCGATAGAATACTGATCGTTAAGGTCAATAAATATCTACACATTTTTTCTGATAATTATTATAAGTTTAGTGTGACAGTGGCTATGTATTTAGCACAGCTGCCTCAAAGCAAGAACGTCACTGGTTCGAGTCCTGGCTGGGTCAGGAGGTATTCTCTGTGTGGAGTTTGCATGTTCTCCATGTCTCTGCGTTGGTTTTCTCTGGGTGCTCCGGTTTCCCCCACAGTCCAAAAACATGCGGTAAAGGTGAATTTGATTAACCAAATTGGCCATAGTGAGTGAATAGGTGTGTGTGTGTGTGTTTCCCAGCACTGAGGCTTGTTCTCTCAGTGCTGGGTTGTGGTTGGAAGGGCAAATGGAGAAATTTGGAGTAATGTATCATTCATTCTACTGTGGCGACCCCAGATAAAGCACGCAATCAGCCAAAGGAAAGTAAGTGAGTGAGATCCATGTTTAAATGAAATGAAAATCACAATCTATCAATGGTGGTACCCCCAAAAATGTAGCTTACCAAATGATAATTTAGAAAAGTATGTTAGAAAATGGGTTTTTTATATCACAAAAAGTTTATTAAAATGCACATCTCTATTTTTAAATTTTTGGGTAATTTAACACTTTTCACATGTATGGTCACACCAGTGTGATTAGAGCATTCAGATTAAAACGTTTAGATCAGTACGGTTCAGTTTGGCTCACTTTGGGGGCATTTCCACTGCATTCCCTAACTAGTACAGTGCCTACTTTTTTACCAAGACTGAGGTTCCAAGCAAGCCATATAGTTACCAAAACGTGATGTATAGCACAGCTGATCACTAATTAGTCTGAGAAAATCATTACCAGCATTATTGGATTTGCGACAAGACACCAAACCCACTATTTTTAAACACCTGACCAATAGCTAAATACAAACCAAATCAAGTTCTGAAGTAAGCCGAACCATACCATTTTTCACATACCATGCATTAGGGAAAGCATTCTCCTCCGCCATATCCACCCAGAGTAAAAATATTCATGTGGTATTTGGTGCATCATAAGTTTAAGGCACATGCCGAATATACATCTCCACACTCATAACT
This sequence comes from Danio rerio, assembly GCF_052040795.2. NCBI lineage: Eukaryota > Metazoa > Chordata > Actinopteri > Cypriniformes > Danionidae > Danio > Danio rerio. The sequence goes on from NC_141042.1 coordinate 34,993,133, forward strand.
GTCAACATATTGGTTGCAGGAGGGATCGTTTCTAGCAGCCACACATTTTCCTTTATTGCATCAGCTGTAATTGGCAGAAATCATATTAAACCCACAACTTCCTTCACTAACAGCTCAAACTTTTCCCCCCTGAGTGGACGGGTAAGAGCTCATCGCTGTTCTCTACAGAGAGTCTGTGTTTATTTTGAGGACGGTGATTCAGATGCCTGCCGCTCTGTAGAGGGAATGTGGGCCGCCGTGTCATGGATTGAATGAGGCTGATAATGAAAGTCTGAACGCCGAGGTCACGTGTGGAATGACAGTGTAAAAGTCAGGTTCAGCTCAAGGTTTATTATGTTTCCTCTAGCCAGTTAAGCTGGACAAATGGTTTGACCTTTCTGCAGCAATAGATTATATTACAGTCCGTAAAAGGGTTAAGAAGGAAGTTAAATTAAGTGTGCTGGTCCATCTGTGATTACATTTTCTCTTAAGCTTACCATGTAGGTAATTGAACACGTCACTGTGTGTGTGTGTGTGTGTGTGTGTGTGTGTGTGTGTGTGTGTGTGTGTGTGTGTGTGTCCAGTATCTAAGAGTGATTTAGTTTATTCCTGCACTGTAAAAAGCGATTATCAGGTTTTGTTTTAAAAGTGAGTAAACCCATTGGTTTTAAAGTGATTAGTTGACTTTACTTAAAATTTTAGCAAACCCATTGCCTTATGATGATTAAGGCATTAAACTGTGTGCATAATCATACAAATCAAGTTAAGCTGACTTAACAGTTGACTTAACAGTTCCAAGTTACAACAGGTTTACTCTCTTTTTTAAGAAAAGTAACTTTTTGGGCTACAAGTTTACTCCATTTAACTAAAGTAGCTATTGTTTGTTTACAGTATTGTAAAAAAAAACATTTGATTCAAGTTTGGCTATGCAAATATGCATACATACATTGTAAAATTGATAATCTAAAATGTGTTGGTTGATTGGTTGTTTGGTTGCTTGGATTTGGTTAATTTGTTGTTTAGTTGGTGGGTTAGTTGGCTTTTGGTTAGTTAATTGGTTGGCTGGTTGGTTGGTTTCTAGGTCTTCGATTGGTTGTTTAGTTGTTTTTTGGTTGGTTGGTTTAGGTTGGTTGGTTGGTTTGTTGATTGGTTAGTGGTTGGCTCGTGGTTGGTTGGTTGGTTGGTTAGTTAGTTCATTGTTGATTGATTAGTTTTTGGTTGGTTAATTGGTTCGTTGGTTGTTTGGTTGGTTTGTTGATTGTTTAGTTGGTTGGTTGGTTGTTTAGTTGGATGGTTGGTTGTTGTTTTTTTGTTAGTTTTGGTGGGTTGGTTAGTTGGTTGTTTGGTTGGTTTGTTAGTTCATTGTTGATTGATTGGTTTTTGGTTGGTTAATTGGTTCAATGGTTGTTTGGTTGGTTTTTGGTTTGGTTGGTTTGTTTAGTTGGTTGGTTGGTTGGTAATTTGGTGGGTTGGTTAGTTGTTTGATTGGTTGGTTGGCTGGTTGGTTCGTGGATGGTTGGTTAGTTCATAGACCGAGACGTAAGAGAATATGGTCATTTTTCAAAATAAAAGACTTTTCAAAATAAAAGATCATTCAGACTGAGATAATAAATAAAACAGAAATAATTATTGATTCCCCCAAAGCTCACTGATGCTCCCTTGTTGGGAACCACTGGTCTACAGAGATTTCCCAGTATTACTCTGTTGCAATCAGGAGATCACAATAATTAACCCTAACCACAGGAAAAACAGGAGACACATTAGAAACACACGAGTGAAGGGTGAAGAGGCTGGACGAGTGCTGTTACTGGCAGAATATTGGATGGCTATCAGCAAATCAGATTCAGGAATCCAGACAAAACGGTTGTTTAAATGCATATAGATCAATAGACAGGCAGACAAATGAAAACAATCTTTAAAATGTTTGTCCAGAATGTCTACATTTGTTGATCTAAGTCAATCAATCATCATTTCTGTTGCTCTTCAGGTGACATTCGCAATGACCTCTACCTCACGCTGGAGAGAGGAGACTTTGAGAGAGGAGGAAAAAGTGTTCAGAAGAACATCGAGGTCACCATGTATGTGCTGTACGCTGACGGCGAGATCCTCAAAGTACGTCAAACTGCTTCAATATAAAGAGTTTCGCTGAAATATGTATCATGTTTTCCTTTATTCACCTTTATGCCATCCCAAACCTTTTACAAATGGAGAAATTGTACGAGATTTAAGAAAAAACATTGCATTCTACAGTAACATGGAAGTGGTTTGTAATCACTTTAAGGAATTATCCACAAGTTAACAGTTTGCCATATTTTGTGATTCCTGAGTGTTTTTTTCACTTATTTATGCTTTTGAATACATGTTTTTGTGAAATTTTAATAACTAAACGTTGGATCTTTCCTCCAGCAAAGCTGAATTGATTGAAAAAGTTTTTATTTTAAAGTGCTATTTTGTCTGGGTTGATGTTTTAAACTACAGTATAAAAACCTGCTAATAAACTGCCAATACTTTTTTTCTTCCACACTATAAAAAAGGCAAAAACATCAAATTTACTGTAAAAATACACAGCTGTGGTTGCAGGAATTTAACCGATAAAAATACAGTAGGAACATAAGTTTTACTGTAAATTACGGAATTTCATGAATATTTTTTGTCATGCACCAATGTTTTGAAGTACTAACAGTGATCTAGCAGCTGCACCTTCACTCGGATTACAAATTCTGTCATGCACCTCACACACACCTTTTCCAGGTTTCCGTTGATTACACACACACACACACACACAGCTGGCAGCTGCTCAACGACTGATTACAGGGACTAATTATACACCACATTGGCACAAACACTTTGCTGACTCGCGTAACAGTCAACCACAGAGGCAAATGGGAACATGCAGGTAATCCAAACTCATGGCCAGAAACAGGCGAATGGTCGGTAGAGCAGCAAGCAATCAAAGTAAGAGAATAAGGCATAGGGTTAAAACACAACTAGGGAAACGCGTCGCAATGTTCACAAACATGATAACAAGACTCAGCAAAGTGTGTGTGCCAATGTAATGTATAAATAGTTCTCAAAATTAGTTATTAAGCAGCTGTCAGCTGTGTGTGTGTGTGTGTGTGTGTGTGTGTGTGTGTGTGTGTGTGTGTACGTGTTTTTGTGACATATCAGGACACAAATCTGTATAATGACATGGGTATGACACAGGTATTACAAAAAGGAGGTGAAATATGAGGACATTGGTGACGTCCTCATTTCTCAAAATGCTTATAAATCCTACAGAATGAGTTTAATCAGAGAGTAAAGCTGCACACAGTCTCCTGTGGTGGTTGGGTTTAGGAGTGGGGTGGGGTGAGGGCAATATAATATACGGTTTGGGCTGCATAAAATGAATGGAAACCTATGTAATGTCCCCACTTTTCACAAAAACAAACGTGTGTGTGTGTGTGTGTGTGTGTGTGTGTGTGTGTGTGTGTGTGTGTAATCAACGTAAACCCGGAACAGATGTGTGTGAGGTGCATGACAGGATTTGTAGTCCATATAGTGACAGGATTGTAGACCGAGTGAAGTTGCATGTTTACCAGCGATCTGCAGCCGCTAGTTTCCAAGTGATCATAACGCATATAAAATAAAGTAATACAATAAACAAAAAAATAAACAAAAATTTAAGTATCATGCAGTGGATTTTGGGAAAGTTCATTTACGGCTATATTCACCATTTACATATATTAAAGAAGCTTACTGTTAACCAGGTTACATATTTTGGTAGCATTTTTACAGTTTTTTTTTTTTTTACTGAAACTGACATTTTTTTTTTTTTAACTGACATTTTTACCATGTATTTTACAGAATTAATTCTATAAATATTATTTTCTTATAAAAAAAATATTGTCTTAAACTACTAAATTGTCAATCAAATGTTCATTAAAATCCAACAGAGCAGAGATCAAGGTCCTATAATGCAATTCATAGCCATTAATAAACCCATGTAAGTCATAAAATATGGAAACTGTTAATTACTAGATTATTTTATGGACTCAATAATGACAGAATTTTAATTTTTGGTAAACTATCGCTTGGAAAAACACACTGTGATCTTTAGCTCATGTGTTGAATCAATTAGTCAAGACACAATTAAAGTCAGTTTGAAAGGGGTAAATTAGTTTGGGATATTTCTAATGTATTTAGTATAATCTCGTTATAAGTGTTTTAACTTTGATGCCTCATGAAAGCCAACCGATTCCATTCCTCATATCTTTTGTCAGGAGTGTATTAGTCTGGGCTCAGGAGAACACAACATCAGCGAGTACCGCTCTTTTGTTCTCTACCACAACAACAGTCCTCGCTGGAGTGAAGTCGTCAAACTGCCCATCCCTATCGACAGATTCCGGGGGTCCCATCTGCGCTTTGAGTTCAGACACTGTTCAAGTAAGGACTATATTCATTTTGCACACATCTGACTTCGACACGTCATGACTAAGGGATTGAAACTTTAATAATTTTTTTTCAGTAAATGTATAAAGCAATGTATTTGATTTATTTACAGCAAAAGATAAAGGAGAAAAGAAGCTTTTTGGCTTTGCGTTTACGCCTCTGATGAGGGAAGACGGCACAACACTGTCTGATGAGAGTCATGAGCTTTACGTCTACAAGGTGAGCTCGGCTTCTGACTATGCTGAACGTCAAACAAATGATCTGGCTTTACAATACCTGACAGAAGTCTTGGGGTGGATCCCAGTTCAAAGAGCAAAAAAATAATAACTTGACTTTATTTGGAAAAGTGTGAGAAGGTGGATTTCTCTGCTGCCAACAGCAGCCCACAAGACAGCAGCCTAAGGTACAATATGTGTGCAAGGATGCTTCTGAAGTAAGATAGTGGTGGGAAGTCCAGATATTTAACGCGGATGTTAGAACTCAGTTAAAACATCTATGGCAGCAAATCAATGCCAATATTAATCGAGCGCAGCGGTGATGTTTGCGTGCGAGGAGAAGTGAACCGTGAGCAGATTACAGGTCTACACGCGAGAAAACTACAGCTCGCGAGCGCACAGGGGATCACTTGGTCATGATGGTAAGAATAGGCATTATTATGAGATTAATTATTACAAGAAATATCTCATTATTGAAAGTAAGTCTCCACCTATTATTACTGAGAAAGTGAGTCTATTAGTTTCACATTGTGACATTATGATAAGATATCCTATATATTTTTATTTAACGGGGAAACTAGCTTACCTGCGTCCAATCCCGGCTAACTTCCGGAAAGGCAGAGTAGCCAATAGTGTTAGAGATAACAAGTACACCAAGTCCCACCCCAGGACTGACAAAAATCAAAACTGTTTCGCGCGAGCAAAGAGAAAAACCAGCGAGCGAGCGGAGAGAACTGATCGCGCGCGCTGTAGGCATGACCTCGCTCGCGAGAGCGTCCATCGTACGCACAGATGATGATGTGCGCGCGCGGGACTTGTTTTCTCGCGCTGGATCAGTTGAGCGCGCGCGTGAAGATCCCCTATGCGCTCGCGAGCTGTTGTTTTCTCGCGTGTAGACCTGTAATCTGCTCACGGTTCACTTCTCCTTGCGCGCAAACATCACCGCTGCGCTCGATTAATATTGGCATTGATTTGCCGTCATAAACATCACCATGGCATGATCTGAAGAATGTCTTACAGTAAAGTTTTGCAACCCAACTGAATCATGATTCACTTATTTAAATTCATTACGATTTTCTATTATAAAATAAACTTACGTTTTTTCACCAGATCCTTTCATTTAAGCCCCCGGTTCACCCTCGCTGCTGTTGTTCAAGTTTAGTTCAAGCACAGCAAGCTATCATGCACTGTTTGTTTTTGGTTCACTGAATTATGCATGTGGTGTAGTATCAGTTCACAGCTCAAATTTGTTCTCAGTCAGTACATCGTTACTGTTCTAATAACTGACTGAGAGTATATATTGGATTATTTAGAGTCAGAGGGGGGTATTAGGCTTGTTAATAAGTAAGTAGTTTGTGGATAAGTGCTTACTGGAGACACGAATCGTTTCAAATGATTCAGTTTTCACTTAGAAGATCCGGTTAAAAAGATTAGTTTGCGTTCGCGAGACATAAATAAAACCCATTATTGGGCACAAATGTGTTAAAGTAATAGCTTTAAGTATCTGTATTTAATGCTGTCACCGTACTGCTGCCATGACCACTCGTTGTTTTTGTCGTGGAAGCAACAGCGAGAATGACTGGAAGAAAACCGGCTCGATCTGGCCAATAGCCAGAGGTGCGAAAGGGTCAAACACCTGAATATACAAATACGAAAACGAAGGAGGTTTTTGCAATAATCTTAGTTAGTTTCAGTTAGTTTTGTATGTACACAATACAGTTTCAGTTCTAGTTTTTTTAAAAACTCGTTTTTATTTTTATATCAGTTAACAACAATTATTTTACATTTTAGTTTTCGTTTTCACGTAAGTTTTCGTTAACTATAATAACCTTGCTCATCATCAAAGTTCCTGAAAGCAAAGAAGGTCAAGCTGCTCAAGGATTGGCCAGCCCAGTCACCAGAATAAACACTATTGAGCATGAAGGAGGAGGCATTGAAGATGCAAAGAAAAAAGAATCTTGATGAACTCTGGGAGTCCTGCAGGAATGCTTTCTTTGCCATTCCAGATAACTTTATTAATAAGTGATTTGAGTCATTGCAGAGATGTATGGATGCAGTCCTCTAAGCTCATGATGAGTCACAATATTCATTCTTTCTCCACTGCAGCATGACTTTATATTCTATACTGGACATTATTTCTGTTCAGTGATGAGACTTTTACCTAAGCAGAGTCAGAAAACACTTTCAGGGTGTGTCAGAATCCATTTTTGCTAATATATGGATAGAACAATCCACTTTGCGCCGTGGCGCATGATCTAAAAGGGTTGAGTTTATTTTCTTAATGAGTTACAGGTGTGTTTTGAGAATAAACCAATTAGAGACTCATCTCCCATTCCCTTTAAGAGTCAGCGCCATGGCACATATGCTATTTACATTACTTAAATTAAGTGTAAGTGGAAAAACTGAGCATCAATTAGCCAATAAATAATTAATTTAGCTTGTTAGGCGCAAATATTTGTTTCAAAACTTTTCTAAATTCAGTTCTAATTTCCAGCAAACTAATAAATGATTAATAATAACGAAGTGTGTTCAAAAAACCTGAGTTATATCCTAATACACATGCTGTGCCCCATATGGTCTAAAACTTGCAGGTGGGCAAATCTAAGCTTGTTTTTAATAAAACAAATATAAATATGGATATATTAAATAATACTGCTAATAATAATAACATTATACAAAAGCAAATTGTTATGAATGAACTGAAAAAGCCTCCCGAGATGAAGGCATGAAAGCAGTGGTTTTTCATATTTCTGTAGGCTAGAAAATAATATGTTTTGTAATATTTAAATCCTTTATATATATATATATATATATATATATATATATATATATATATATATATATATATATATATATATATATATATATATATATATATATATATATATATATATATCCTTAATATTTGAATTCTTTTTCATATGTAAAGATATTTTCGTATTGCTCTACATCTTGTGTGTATCAAGCAGTGAGTAAGCAAGGCACAACTCTGCACTGGACTTTAGACCGGGTTTGTTTTGGTCTATTGAAAGATCTTTTATAGTTTCTCAAAATAGCAACGCTCCAGCAATGTGCCTCAGAATGCTTTCCTTTTTAGACCAGAACGCCTATGGGCGCACATATGAGCGCAAATGCGTTTGCTGTTTAAACAGCATGGCGCAACACCTCAAAACAACTCTTGCACCAAGCTGAAACTAGCCAACAACTATTGCGTCGCGCCTTGCGCCACATTGCACCGGGTGTGTGATAGGGCCCTAAATCATCAACTACAATTCAAGTTATTCAGGATAGGCAACAAGACTTTTGTCAGGTAGTGAATGTTCCACATATACTTTGTCTCTTGGTACTTCAGGATTTGTGTAATAATTACTCAACAGCATTTTAATCCATGCATTTAGCAGATGAAAACTAAAATGACAAATGTGTGCACTTTATATGTAGAAGAAATGTATTTTTATATGATTGTATTAGTTAAAACCAAGGTGAACATGTCTGTTTAATGTCTGGAGTTTCTATTTTTTACTTCAACTAAAATATCTAAAGTACTGCCCTGCTAACTAAATAAATTATAGTGTTTTAGTTCATTTTGTGTTGTTTTTAGTTGTAACATTATACAATAAGGTTGTATTAATTAATGTAATCTTTGCTCATTTTAGATCATGAAAATAAAGTTAACTCCGGCACAATAATGCTAACAAGCACGAAGTTGGATTTTAGTATCACATTAGTAAATGTCGAGCTATGATTAATAACATAACCTAATGAAACCTCAATGAAAAGTGTGACCTTTGTTAATCTTGTTAATGACAATAACAAAGTTACAGGGCATTGCACGTTCAAATGACCTTTAAAACTGTCTTGTGTATGTGTGTTGATCAGTGTGATGAAAACACCACCTTCAGTAACCACGCGCTGTACCTGGGCCTGCCCTGCTGTAAAGATGACTTCAACGGCTGCCCGAACATCCCGTCCAGCCTCATATTCCAGCGCAGCACGAAGGAAACCCTCTGGATATCAACGCAACTCTCTTCCACCAAACTAACACAGAATGGTAACATACTAAAGCCACGTTCACATGTACACTGGTATTTTATAAATTACTTTTTCTCGTCTTCGTTTTTAACAATATTAAATTAATTAAATTTGATGATTACAATTCAATTCAGTTCATCTTTAATTCTATAGCGCTTTAAGTTGTGTCAAAGCAGCTTCACATAGACGATTGTAGTCAATTGAAACAGTGTCAGTCCAGTTTTCAGTGTTTAAGTTCAGTTTGGTTCAGTTTAGTTCAGTTCAGCTTATCATCCACGGCTGATAGTCCAAACACTGAAGAGCAAATCCATCCATGCGCAGCTCCACAAGTCCCAAACTATGCAAGACAGTGGTGACAGTGGCGAGGAAAAAACTTCACTAATTGGCAAAAGTGAAGGATAAAAAACCTTGAGAGAAACCAGGCGTAGTTGGGCACGACCATTTCTCCTATGGCCAAACGTCTTGTGCAGAGCTCTAAGCGCTGGAGGCTGGAGAATGCTGGACGTCAGTGAAGACTCATCTGTCCCCGGAGCGTCACAGGAATCAGTCTCATGCTCTTCACTCCTCCATGACCACCACAGCAGCTGCTCGGCATACAGTCTGGTCCGGGATAGTGGAAACCTTGAGATCATCTCTTCACAGGTCTTGGATCGCATCAGTGGCGCTGCATAATCTCTAGGGGCCTAGGGATGAGTATCCCCAGGTGGAAATTCAATTCACTTCAATTCAGCTTTGTTTGTATAGCGCTTTTACAATGTAGATTGTGTCAAAGCAGCTTCACATAAATGGTCATAGCAACTGGATCAGGGTAGTTCAGTTTTTAGTGTTTAAGTTCAGTTCAGTTTAGCTCAGTTCAGTGTGGTTTGAAGTCATTATTGAGAGTCCAAACACTGAAGAGCAAATTCATCGATGAGTAGCTTTTCAGATCCTGAACCTGAAATAGAGAATAAAGAGAATGGGGTATATGCCGAAGCATGCTAATAGGACTTTTAATTTGCCAGTAACCTGGGTTAAGCGCTTCCGGCGAATTGAATGCCAATGCAAAATCCGGTGCGTTCAAGGTCTGTTTTCTTTAAAAATCAGCGATCTCCACTGGCTGAGTGATATCTTTTAAAGTGGGTCTCAGATTGTACAAGAAGCACTGCATTAAATTACATTTCCCCCGCCATATCTTTATAATATGAGCATTTATTTTACCCCAGTATATTCAATGGAGCTTCTGCGTTAGCCTGCCGATTCTGACGGGCGCGTGTGAGTAAACAGCTTTTTGTCTCGTTTTACGCTTGAGCAATTAAAAATAATTGCTAAAGTTTATTGAACTGAATGTATTTTAATGACATTACAACATCGATGCTGTATAAGGAACCGTATAAAATGGTAAAAAGTTCACAATAACAGGTCACCGGAAGTGTATCAGCATGGGAACTGCACTAGCTCGGCATATACCCTATAATTAGCGTAGCTGCTGTTCATAGTGTATATAAACGAGATGTGGAGCACATTCATGCGTCTTACCGCTATGTGATGCACTAAATGTATGCTTTATGAAAAAGATTTTTAATCTAGTTTTGAACTGCAAGAGTGTGTCTGAGCCTCAGGAAGGCTATTCCAGAGTTTAGGAGCCATAAATGAGAAGGCTCAACCTCCTTTGCTATAACAGACTTTGCTATTCTAGGTACTACCAAGAGTAAACTTTTTTTTTTTCTTAATGACATCAACAGATGAATTATTCACCACAAAACTAGCTAACAAAAACAGTATGGTTAGTTTTGATTTCATGTGTACTTTAAAGACACGCAGAACCAACAGGTGCAGATAAAAGCCATTTTATGTTGGTTTTACACCAAAGCTGCATCCGAAATCTCATACATCCATACTATATACACTAAAATCAGTATGCCAGCCGAGTAGTATTTTCGCTTCCAGCGAGATGCTGAAGTGTTGATCTGAAGCACGCTGCGCTATCCTATAGACCAGTGGTCACCAAACTTGTTCCTGGAGGGCCGGTGTACTGCAGATTTTAGCTCCAACCCTAATCAAACACACCTGAACAAGCTAATCAAGGTCTTACTAAGTATACTTGAAACATCCTGGCAAGTGTGTTGAAGCAAGTTGGAGCTAAATCCTGCAGGGACACCGGCCCTCCAGGACCGAGATTGGTGATCCCTGCTATAGACAGCTATATACAGACTTGTGCAGACTTGATTATCAGATTTAATGAACCACAATGGACATTGTACTAGTAAAGTACAAGACGTAAACAATAAGATATATGGATAATGTTAAGCAATTTGGTAAACAAATACAGTGTACGACACAGTAACATAATTTTAGATGATTATGAAACCTAAAAAATAACACTGCCAAAATAATACACCAATATAAGAACAAATAATAGATTAATAAGATCAAAAACCGTCCATTAGATATTCACAAATATCATATTTTATATAAGCACGCTGCGCTATCCCATGATAGCCCACAAGAGAATTCATTAATGAGAGTGAAGTGATGCAACTCGCGCGTGTAGGTCACGTGATGATGACAAAATGGCGGATGCAGTACGCCCGAGTTCCATTCATGCTGCTCACATTCATACTGTATAGAACCCACTTTACTAACGGCCGAGTAGTACACTTAAATTGAAATGCAGTACTTACTAAGCAGTAAACGATTTCAGATGCAGCCCAAATGTGGAATTAAGTATTCACTCGAATAAATTGCAACCTGAGAACAGTGGCAGATTACGACGCAGTGTGCAATGAACGCACAAAAATTCTGTGAACCCAGTCATGCTGGCCAATCAGAAAGGAGAAAACATCACGCATGCTGATGTCATAAAGCGAAAACTCTGGTTTTAGTGGCCACATGACCACTTGGAAAAATCTACACCCCAGTTTTCAGAAGGTTTCAGTTTCAGTGACTTGATTCTGTGTTTTTTTGTCATACTGTCTAAACTGCCTAGAAAAAAACATATTTGTGTGAATGGGTGCTGCGTCCTAGTTTGCATAATTATACGACGTTCCAACAGTATGTACTTTTTTGTAAAGTACATACTTTTGAGTGTCACAGAAGTATGAGAAGTATAAGAAGACCATGCAAACTTTAGGACATACTGGCTGTTTCTTAATACCAAGTAGGCAAAGTTCCGACTTGTGCCATTGGAAGTTTAGAGTTGGAAGAAGGCACTACCGAGGACGCGAGGACACAAGTTGGGTACTTCTTCAAATGGAACAGCAGTGTACTTTATAACGTCGCTTACCTCACCACGGATTTATCAGTTTCATTGTACTTTAACAATAAAATGATTTATTATATAAACCATGACTATCTAATTAACATTATATTAATATTTTGAATTGATATTTAAGAAAATATAAACAAATTTATAGAAATGTGAAGTAAAATGTGTTACTATAGACAGACACGTGTCTTTGATTATCAGATTTAATGAACCACAATGGACATTGTACAAGTATAAAGTACAAGACGTAAACAATAAGAAAGAAGGATAATGTTAAGCAATTTGGTAAGCAAACAACACAGGAAAATAATTTTAGACGATTATAAAACCTAACAAAATAACACTGCCAAAATAATACACCTAAGAAGAAATCATAGATTAATAAGATCAAAAACTCTCCATTAGATATCCACAAATATCATATTATTTATATATGTTTGGAAAATATATTTTATATAAATAAATGTGACTTTGACATGCTAAAGTGACTTGATTTAGATGTTGTGTTGTCCCAGATCAGCAATTACTACACACAAATGGTTGGTTAATCTCATATTAAAGAAATGTTATTGCAAAGGATGATTATTAAACTATATTAACAAAAATAACTGTAAGCAAAAGAAAGCAGGTAAAAACATACGACGAGTGATAATGAAAGGATGATTACGTGCCTGAGAATAATTAAAACAAAAGCAGTGACTGCTGCTGTTGCTTACAACTATATATATTTTTCAATCTTGAGCTCTTAAAAGCAGCAGGACTGTGGGTGCACGAGCATCGTTTTTTGTCTAGTTTTTTTTTTCAAATAGAACCGATCGCAAGTGAATGGAAAAAAAGCGCAAGTAAACGGGAGCGCGCACGCTTTAAACAGTCGCGCACATCACATCACCTGTGCGCGCGAGTAATAATTCTCTCATACGGTATTCACCTGCTTTGTCTCGCGCGAACGCAGATATTGTTTTCAGTCGTGCTGTTTTTCGATTCTAAGATCACAATTGCACGTATATTGGGCCATCCTATATTTTCGAACCCTGCTTTAAGAAAACTACAATGTAAAAATTATTTTCAACCTAGCCAACTAGCCAAAGTGGCTAGTGGGAGCGGCTGTCTTACCCGCCAAAGCTGAAATCTACCCGCATTTGGAGGGTTGGCAAGTGTTAATGTAAAGCCCTGTATGTATATGTATATATATATATATATATATATATATATATATATATATATATATATATATATATATATATATATATATATAATGTATGTATATATATGTATGTATATATATATATATATATATATATATATATATATATATATATATATATATATATATATATGTATGTATATATATGTGTGTATATATATATATATATATATATATATATATATATATATATATGTGTATGTATATATATATATATATATATATATATATATATATATATATATATATATATATATATATATATATATATATATATATACACATACTGTATATTTAGATTTTAAATATGTTTTAACTACATTAGGGAGATGTGATCTTGAATTTTTCATGCGAGAAATCTTCAGTGTTTGGATAATTCTGCATTCAGAAGTTAATTCCTGTAATTCCTAAAATTTTTCCTGTTGGCTAGATATTAACAAATAACCATCAAAACAACTTTGCCGAAGCCTCTCTACCTGAATGTTGGTCTCGTGCATGTGCCATGTTTATACTTTGTTTACACTTTTTTCCTGAGTTTGTAGTTCTAATCGAATTTACATCCAACGCATGTATTGTGGGCAATACTTACATTAGCAGTTGGGGTACAGACTTTAAATTGATAAAAGTATTGAATTTATGGAATAGTACACCATCAGGGAACCTCTGGCATTCTCTTTTCAACAAACTATGGATTTTTGACACACTAATTCTATTTTCGATTATTATTTAGGACGTATAGTATGCAAATTGGTTCGCAGCAATGTTCTAAAACTACCTAAGAAACATAAAATTTTTCCTTCATTCTGTCAGTTTGCTAACACTTCCTGTTGTGTTATTAAGTGGATCTGCTAGCTCTACTGAAGTGGAAAGCACATCCAGACCACGTGATGGACATTTTGGGGCGGTTGCGTCACGTCTGTGGAGAAGAAATCGTCAAAGTGAGAGTTCTGTCCCATTAAATTAACACCATTTGTGTACAAGACAAATTTTAAGGTCAGCTAACATCTGCTTCTGTTTATCTTCCACAGTTTCTTCAAGACATCCTCGACACGTTGTTCTCCATTCTGGATGACAATACGGACAAATATGGCCCTCTGGTGTTTCAGTCGCTGGTTAGAAAATTTTAAATGATATTTGAAGAGTATTTGAGAGCAAGTGCCGTCTGAAATGTGCTACTAAAATGAGCCTTTTTTTAAGCTCCTCTGTTTTACGTTCAGTAATTTTACTTTTATGACAATGTATAGTTTTCTTTATTTGCCCTAAATGTGAAATAGCCAACTCAGGCTCATTGGAGATATGTTCCCAGGGCTTTTATTTGAGAACTGGGAAATATGTGCACTGGGCTGCACATGCTTGCAGTTTTTGGGATTCTCAGTTTTTTTTCATTTCTCTAATGGCTGCTGTTGTACATTTTTGACAATCTCAATTACATTACTGGGACAGGTTTTCTTATATGTGCCATTTCTCATAAATCCACCAGAGGCTGCTGTGTAGATTTCTGCCAGTCTTTACGTCCTTCTTGCATGCGCCCCTGTGAGAATATCTCAATGTATCTCAACTTGCTATTAACTGTCCCACCAACCTCCTTCTGTAAACCCAACCGATAGTGTTTTCTAAAGCAAACTAAAAGAGAAGAACATTTCAGACGCCACTTAAAGGCTACAGCATCTGAACTCTTTTTGTGGATTTGTAGGTTTTTGACAACTCTTTGAACTATTTTGACAACTCTTTACAATTTTACTTTAAACTTTACAAGTTACATTTAGATTGTTTTTTCCAAGAACCAATTATTCGTGTTTTTACACAATTTGTTATGCAACTATGAAACGACACATGAAAAGAGTCAGTTTCGCTGGATTTATGAGTTATAGTAAATCATAAATATGATATTTTATAGTTGGATTTAATTTTTTATTTGTTTGTATTTAATTATGTTTTTTTTTTATAAAAAATAACAAAATATCTCATATTTACAGATACAGTGCTCAGCATAATTGTGTACAGCACATTCTGAAAATAGTATGAAACCCAGCATTTTTTTACAGTCTCAGAAGTAATTAAGTGCAGTTTTTTGTTTAACAGAGCAAGGAAATTTTCACAGTAGGTCTGATAATATTTTTTCCTCTGAAGAATGTTATTTTTGTTTTATTTTGGCTAGAAAAACAGCAGTTTTTAATTTTTTTTATGAACCATTTTAAGGTCAAAATTATTAGCCCCTTTAAGCTAATTTTTTTGTTCGACTGTCTACAGAACAATTCATTGCTATCAAATAACTTGCCTAATTACCCTAACCTGCCTAGTTACCCTAATTAACCTAGTTACGCCTTTAAATGTCACTTTAAGCTGTATAGAAGTGACTTGAAAAATATCTAGTAATATATTATTTATTGTCACCATGGCAAAGATAAAATAAATTAGCTATTAGAAATGGGTGATTAAAACTAATATGATTAGAAATGTGTGGAAAAAATCTTCTCTTCGTCAAACAGAAATTGGGGAAAAAATAAACAGGGGGGTGTATAATTCAGGGGGGCTAATAATTCTGACTTCAACTGTACATACAGTACAATGATACTTACCTCCTACATACAGTATATACTTCTTACATATTTACTGTAATTCATACACACATGCTGTTAAACAAGTGATTAGTTCTTCTTGCAGTGACCGCGGTTGCAGGTTTTCCTCTGATAGTCAGGTTTGCACACACATGTTCCATGACGCCGATACCACTCAAGTGTGTTTTGTTGCACACTGACACTCGAATGAGCAGCCAGATCCATACGACCACTTGGAGCAAGCTGGAAATGGCATTGTGTTGGACATTTTGTTAAAATCAGGAGAAGCATCAGATGTAAAATAGATAACATAATTAACCAAAATATGAAATTTTCCTAAATCAACATCTTTGTTCTGAAAACATCTCAGTTTCTCTGTGAATATGGGTAATATATTTTGGTGCATTTGAACTGAACAGATTTATTAAACATTTATTTTTTAAAACAATATTTTAGTCACAGAACATCTTTAAAAATGCAAAGATAATAAATTAAAGTTCTATTCAATGCTTTTTTTGAAAATGTTATTCAATATTTTCTTTAACAAAAATTTTTTAAATGACCAAATTTCTATATGAAATTTGAAAAAAATTTTTATCAGACAGTCATAAAAGAAAACTATTAACTTGTTACTCAAACCCACACCCAAACAAGCAGGAAATCTATACAAAATACATGAGAATTAGGAGAAAGTTGTTTTTTTTAGAGCTGTTTATCAATGTTGAGTTCAAATTAAGTCAATTGATGTGAATTGGTTTTACAATAAATATTATATTAAATTAATATTTAAGTATTGTTAATGTTTCATTGAATTGTTATAAATCTCCAAAAAGTAACAAGCTTTTTTCTCTTCTTCTTTTGTTCCTTTACTCAAGAATATTGTCAACCAGAAAGTTTAATTTTACATTTACATTTAGTCATTTAGCAGACGCTTTTATCCAAAGCTAATTTCAAATGAGGACAAAGAAGCAATTTACACAACTATAAGAGCAACAAGGAATAAGTGTAGTAGGCAAGTTTCAGGAATGTAAAGAAAGTGTAAGAAGCAAAACATTAGTAATTTTTTTTATGTCGTTAGTGGAGGAGTCATGGAGGGAATTGCATAATATAAGGAAAGTGGAAACTAAATAGTTGAGCTTTTTGTCGTTTTTTGAAAACAGCGAGTGACTCTGCCGTTCTGATGCAGTTAGGGAGTTCCTTCCACCAATTGGGCAGATTGAGCGCAAGAGTTCGGGAAAGTGATTTCTTTCCAAGTTTCTAGAGGGCCTATAAAACTGCAAAAGTGAGAGCAGATAAGAAGGAGGGCAGCCAGAAATTGCTTTGTAAGCAAACATCAGAGCTTTGAATTTGATGCGAGCAGCAACTGGCAGCCAGTGCAAACGGATGAGTAGCGGAGTGACATGTGCTCTTTTATGTTCATTAAAGACCACTCGTGCTGCTGCGTTCTGAAGCAGCTGAAGAGGTTTGATATAGTTAGCTGGGAGCCCGGCTATTAGAGAGTTGCAATAGTCCAGTCTGGAGAGAACGAGCTTGAACAAGGAGTTGCGCTGCATACTCAGATAGGAAGGGTCGGATCTTTCTGATGTTGTAGAGTGCGAATCTGCACGATCGAGCAGTTCTAGAGATGTGGTCAGAGAAGTTTAGTTGGTCATCAATCGTTACTCCAAGGCTTTTCACCATTTTGGATGCAGTAATGGTTGCCCCATCCATCTGGATTGAAAAGTTATGATGTAGAGTCGGGTTGGCAATAATTAAGTGAAATTTTCCCTCAGTATCTCTGCTTTCACTTAAGTATGAATTCTGAGTATTTTCTACACTGGTGTCATGGGTTATATAACATTAATAATTCATTGCTGTAATAACGTGTCCAAATATCACAAATCAAAAGCGCTTACATTTACAATACAAGCATGTGTGTGTATACAGCCTTAAATCTGCACAATTCATCTCTTTCAGGAGCGCCATGCTATGTGTGTGTGTGTGTCTGTTTTGAAAAATGGAGGATTTGAGCTGGCGTGGATCCAGGCATTATTAGGCGCTCACAGCTGCTTGATAGCGGCGTCTCTAGAGAGCCTTTAGCTTCTCGTACTCCTGTAAAAAGAGTCAAGACGTTCTAGCCTCTGTTGGCCTGAATACATCTGTCACGCTTCTGTGTGGAGAATAGAGAAACTGGCGCAGGCTGCATTATTCTGTGTTGAGATTTATGGTGTTGTGATCCTCTGGATGTTCTTTAGCTTGAAATGTTTGTGTGAATTTAAATCTAATTTGTGATGGATGTCGAGTTTGTGCAGAGGTGATAAGATTTTACCCTTTTGGAATGGGTAAATTCTGCTCATAAACCAATATTTGTCAGATTGCTAAACAAGAGTGCGTTTTCGAAAACCATCGTTAGCCAACTGATATCGTAAGTTCTGTCATTCTGTCATAAACATAGTTCATTGATTTGGTGTTTCCGAATCCGTTGTTCCAACAAACATTCGCAAATTGAACATTTTCCTACCTGTAGAAGTAGAGCAACCTCTAGAGCTGTAGATAGATTTTCTCTAAAGAAGTTGTTACTTCACCCCGTTTAAAGCGTCATTTTGGACGTTTTACATTATGACTAACGTGGTTCGAATGAAGGATGTCTGACAGAGCAACTACGGTTTTGGGAAACACTTGTCACTACATCATTTGTTTTTCCCCCTAACCATTGCATTATATGGTAGTTCAGCGAGTTATGTTGTAAATTAAGTTACGTTAAAATATCATTTATGACGCATAATGGATTTAAGAAGAACTGATAAAATATAAGCCTTTTTGAATGGCCATACTTTGTCAGATTCTGCTGATAAACCAATATTTGTTAGATTGCTGAACAAGGATGCGTTTCCGAAAACCATGGTTAGCCAACTAATGTCGTGAGTTCTGTCATTACAACATGGTTCATTGATTTGGTGTTTCCCGAGTTCGTTGTTCCAAAAAACCTTTGCAACCTGGACATTTTCTGACTTCTATAACTGAAGAAGTAGAGCAACCTCTAGAGCTGTAGTTAGATTTTCTCTAAAGAAGTTGTTACTCCACCATGTTTATAGCAGCATTATGGACGTTTTACATTATGACTAATGTGGTTCGAATGAAGGATGTCTGACAGAGTAACTTTGGTTTTGGGAAACATTAGTCACTACATCATTTGTTTTCCCCCCCAAGCACTGCATCATACTTTGATAGTTCAGCCGCAAGTTACATTGTAAATCAAACTACGTTAAAATCTAATTTGTGACGCATATCGGATTTAAGAAGCATTGATAAAATATAAGCCTTTTTGAATGGCCATACGTTGTCAGATTCTGCTGATAAACCAATATTTGTTAGATTGCTGAACAAGGGTGCGTTTCCGAAAACCATCGTTAGCCAACTAAGGTCATGAGTTCTGTCATTATAAACATAGTTCATTGATTTGGTGTTTCCTCAATCCGTAATTTTAATAAACATTTGTAAACTAAACATTTATGACCTCTAAAACTGTAGTTAGAGTTTCTCTAAAGAAGTTGTTACTCCACCACGTTTATAGCAGCATTATGGATGTTTTACATTATGACTAATGTGGTTCGAATGAAGGATGTGTGACAGAGCAAATACAGTTTTGGGAAACACTTTGTCACTACATCATTTGTTTTTCCCCCTTAGCACTGCATCATATGGTAGTCCAGCCACGAGTTACGTTGTAAATCAAATAGCATTAAAACATAATTTGTGACGCATATTGGATTGAAGAAGCATTGATAAAATATAAGCCTTTTTGAATGGCCATACGTTGTCAGATTCTGCTGATAAACCAATTTTTGTTAGATTACTGAACAAGGGTGCGTTTCCAAAACCATGGTTTAGCCAACTAATGTCATGAGTTCTTTCATTACAACATGGTTCATTGATTTGGTGTTTCCTGAGTTCGTTGTTCCAACAAACCTTCGCAAACTGGACATTTTCTGACTTCTAAAACTGTAGAAGTAGAGAAACCTCTAGAGCTGTAGTTAGATTTTTCTCTAAAAAAGTTGTTACTCCACCACGTTTATGGCATCATTATGGACATTTTACATTATGACTAATGTAGTTTGAATGATGGATGTCTGACAGAGTAACTACGGTTTTGGAAAACACTTGTCACTACATATTTTTTTCTAAAAAGATGGAAAAGTTACGTAGTAAATCAAATTCTGTTAAAATTAAATTTGTGACGCATATCAAATTTAAGAAGCATTGATGAAATAAAAGCCTTTTTTAATGGCCATACTTTGGCAAATTCTGCTGATAAACCAATATTTAGCAGTTAGCTGAACTTTCGCGTTTCCAAAAACCATCGCCAACTATGTTCTCAATTTCCATCATTATATACATAGTTCATTGATTTGGTGTTAAGCAAATTTGTCGTTTCAACAAATGTTTGCAAACTGACCAACCTAAAACATCCAGAACTGTAGTTTAAAATAGAGTAATAAATATAAAAAGGAAATTAAAGTAAATAACTTAAAAATACTTAAACTATGTACATTATATTGTTTCAATATGACATTGATCAGAGGGAAAAAAAAAAACGCAATATCAATGCAGTTCGTAACTTCTTGATTTAATGGCTAATTTGTATTTATTTGTATAATTTAATTGGTAGATCCCCAATGATGGTTGGGTTTAGGGGTAGGATTTGGTAGTATGGTTTTTTTCATGTAAGTGAAATCGTATGAATTTGTAAGAATTAGCCACTTTTCTGACAATACGTAAAATAGTTACAGTTCCTCGTAAGATCAGGCTGGTAAAAACATGTATGTGCATTAGGGTACATTTACATTAAAATTATTTACTAATTACGCAAGTGTTTTCTTTGCATTTTTGGAAAGTTCCTTGTATAGACAACAAATAATTATTTATTTATTTTTATATTTTATTTGTTATCGTTTTTTTCAAAAGAATGCACTTTGATACGTTTTTATATTTGCATTTTCAGGCAAACAATACAAAATGCTTGATAACATTGTTGCCATGTAAATGAATGCTCAAAACATATGTTGTGTAAACACCCTCTGATTAAATATTATTTTATAGACATGTTTACCCAATCTAAAACTAATGAAATTGACAAAACCAGACAATTAGGCTAGATTTTGAACAAGCAAAATGTAATCAATCCATTATAATGGTGATAAAAACAACCCCTTCCATCTTTCTCCAGGTGTTTATCATCAATCTGCTCCGGGACAGTAAGTTTTATCATTTCCGGCCTGTGATGGACACCTACATCCAGAAGCATTTTGCTGGAGCCCTTGCTTACAAGTAGGTTGACATGACTAGTTTTTGCAGGATATGTCTGTATACAAATAGTTTAATAGCAAACAGAGTAAATATAAGTAAATGAAGACTATTTTTAGTGTTGTTCATTTAATATTTAATCTAACTGGATGTTTACTTTCAAATGCAGAGAGCTGATTCGCTGTCTGAAGTGGTATATGGATCGCTCAGCAGAAGTTGTGCGACAGGATCACATCCAGGAAGCCATGAGGGTAAGATTTATGTATGTCATACAGTCAAACAAAGAGAAGTCAAGATAAAAAGCCACATAAAATGAAAATTGTGGTCATAATTTGATAAATAGCAAACATGATCATGATTCAGCCTAAACAGTTACTATAACGTAGTACACTTAGATAATTCTACAAAAGACATTCACAAATTACTAGCTCAAGACAAACTCTGTTGAGATTTCTTATTCACTGCCTGGATATTTTTTTTTAGATTAATTGTCAAGCTTGTTTGATTGGTGATTCATTTTGGTACTGGCAGCACCCTCATATTAAGATGTCAAGCACTGTCAACGTACAGAAAGATTATACTTTAGTTAAAGTGTGGGTGTTGCATCCAAGAGCTTCAAAGAATAAGTGCAACTAATTAAGTTCCTACTCTTGAGGTTAAAAAAAAATGTTCATAAACTTTGCAATTGCCCCATTTGTTTTCAAAGTAAAAGCCCTGGGATTCTCATTACATTTAACTAAAAAATTCCAAAGGGTGATTTCACACTGGGTACATTTTCTGTTATCTGAGTCTGAATGGGATTGCTCCCAGTGCCCAGTTTCATCGGAAACAAAATCAGGCCAGTTCCTCCTGGGTAGCCTCAAGTTTGGTCCCTCATTGCTCACCCAGGCAGCAGTTACCAGTTTTGTCATGTGAATGCATCCTAAGGCGTTTTGGTGTATACAGTCAAAGTCAGAATTATTAGCCCCCTTTAAATTTCCCAAATTATGTTTAACAGGGAAAATAAATTTTCACAGTATGTCTGATAATATTTTTTCTTCTGGAGAAAGTCTTATTTGTTTTATTTCGGCTAGAATAAAATCAGTTTTTAATTTTTTAAACACCATTTTGGGGACAAAATTATAAGCCTCTTTAGGCTATTGTTTTTCTCGATAATCTACAGAACAAACTACCATTATACTATAACTTGCCTAATTACCCTAACCTGCCTAGTTAATCTAATTAACCTAGTTAAGCCTTTAAATGTCACTTTAAGCTGTAGAGAAATGTCTTTAAAAATCTAGTAAAATATTATTTACTGTCATCATGACAAAGATAAAATAAATCTGTTATTAGAAATGAGTTATTAAAACTATTATGTTTAGAAATGTGCTGAAAAAAAATCTGCTCTCCGTTTAACAGAAATTAGGGGAAAAAATAAACAAGCGGTCTAATAATTCAGGGGGGCGAATAATTCTGACCAACTGTATATTAACTTTTTTAAAACTGCAAATCTTCCTCCAGGCTTTAGAGTACCTCTTTAAATTCATCGTCCAGTCGCGGATCCTCTACTCTCGGGCCACCTGCGGGATGGAGGAAGACCAGTTTCGAGCCAGCATACAGGAGCTTTTCCAGTCCATCCGTTTTGTTCTCAGCCTGGACAGCCGCAGCTCCGAGACCCTCATTTTCACCCAGGTCAGACATAAAGTTAATTAATTTATATCTCACATCTGTTAAATCAAATAATTAACAAGCGAAAACGATCACAGACAAAAGAACTAGCCAGTTTTATGTGTTTGAAAATGAAAGGTTCAGATGCAGCAAGATGCTGATCTCCAAATTCACAGTTGTTGACCCAAGATCAAAGCTGTTAGCTTTAGGCTGAGGTTTCTTTAGTCCTCTGTTAGACTCATGCATCTCTCTCTCTCTCTCTCTCTCTCTCTCTCTCTGCTGTAAAGAAGTTGTATGTCTAAGCTGTTTAGACAGCCCCATCTCAAGGAAATCCTGAGAAATCATTTCTCTTCCAGAGCGAGTTTGTTTGAGAAGATATCTGCTTGCTTAAGATTGCTTGCTCACTGAAGTATATGTAAATATTCTGCCATGTCATATTTGAAGAACCAAGACAAGAGGGCTTAAGACAAGCTTAAGAGACACTTACAATAAACCACCTAACAAAATCTTGAGATACCATAGTAGTAGTATTAGCCACTAAATTTTCCGAACTTGGTGTGAAGGATACTTGATGCTGAGATACTAGTACTGTGTATGTTATGTCTGGTTGTTGGAGCAGTTCTATTGGATGCTGGTTATAAAGTGTTTTGAATTTAAGTCAAACTAGGCCTGCCCCAAGTTATTATGATATTTTGATCCCTATATGTGTTTTATTGATCTCTTGGTAATTCATTTTCAGTAAAGTACAGGATTTAGGCGTCAGGAGTTTGACACATAGGTTTGTATAAGATACACTTTCATTAGATTGTTTGAACTAATTCTTCAGAAAGATGTGTTGTAATTCTTCCACATGCCTTCTTCTGTTATCACCATATTTTATACCTTCAGCAACATGCCATTTAATTTGGGATCCACCAGGAACAAACCAGTGGCTGTTTTTTGATTAATCAGACTACAAGCCATCCTACTCACAATTGTAGCATTTTGTTCATTTAGCCTTTTTTTGGATTTTGTTGACTTGATATTTTCTCCTTAATTGTCCCATATTGTACCTGTGTGGACTTTTGCTGTCCCTGCCCTGTGTCCTGACCCAATCCTGCCCAACCTCACTGTACCCCTAGGGTCCCCAGGCAACTACAGGACAAGCCTCTACCAACCAGGGCAACTGCTTGCAGCCGTTGAGCTGTAATGCCCCACGGCCCTCTCCTCTGTCTGTAAGTAGAAGCAGCTTGTTAAATTGCCCCACAGTATGGAACGGAGACTCCCTCACAACCCCAACCCAATGCCAGTCTCCAAAACATTGCATACAATCACTCAGTACCTTCCCAAAAGACCAGACCCGAACATGAACCAACAGTCCGAACAATCTGACCAACACCAACAAATGATTCCCACTGCTTCCAATGCATTTTCCGCTGGGTTCTTTTGGTGTGTTTCTTGGTTTTGATTGCTGTGTTTGACACCATATCTTCTCCTGCACAACTTTGAGTCCTTCGAAACACCCCCCATTATTCACCTTTCCTCTTCAGTGGCCTTAAACTGGGACCAAAGATCACCTTGCCTGGAATGGTTTGTAGTGGAGGGATGTTGAGCAAAGCAGGGAATGGAAGTTCTCAGAAGCAAGAGATGTAGATAGTAGATGTTTTAGTAGTGATACCTTTGATTTGAAGAATAGCCAAACTCGCAAGTGCCAATCTAACAAGTAATTCTTAATTGTGTGCCTGATTTATACCAGGCCCTCAGCCTTGCTCCTGGAGACCCACAGTCCTGCAATGTTTACCCTGAATCAACCTAAACCCTTCACTTTTCAAGTGACTTGAAAATGTTGATTGGTTGGTTCAAATGTGTTTGACTAATGCTAAATTCTGTGGGACAGTTCATCTCCAGGAATGACCTCAGAATAAAAAAGACCTTCTCAAAAATTTGACTTTACAGTATTAGCCATGAAGAGTTCATGAATTCTCACTTATGCTTCATCTCTTGCTATGTCTGTGATGTCCATCCCATCTTTGGCCAATATTCCCTTCTCATCTTGAGTTGTCTGAAAGGAAAAATCATCCTCAAGTAACAACCTCTCTTTTTTCTGAACTCTTCTTACTTTTTCAGGCTGCCCTGCTCAACTCATTCCCAGCCATTTTTGACGAGCTCCTACAGATGTTCACAGTACAGGAAGTAGCAGAGTTTGTGAGGGGAACTCTGGGCAGCATGCCTAGTACAGTTCACATCGGACAGTCCATGGATGTGGTCAAGCTGCAGTCCATTGCTCGAACTGTGGATAGCAGACTTTTCTCTTTTCCAGGTATTTCCTACATACATGGTTCATTCTAATGTTTACAATCTGTATCATTAGATTTGCTGCAACTTGTCATTGGAACAGTGCACATTGTTTTCCCATTTGTACCTTATTTGCAGGGGTGGACATAGCAGGTACTAGTGTGCATGAGCAATTTTAAAAAGCTAAAGAAGTATTATGCATACCAACATTGTTGGCATTATAGGACCTTGTCACCTAGGTTAACACAATATAAGGACATTTACCATGGAAAATTAGTAAGATTATTACAAGCATGTTAAGTGAAGTTTATTTATAAACTAATTTCGAGAGGATCACGTGCTAATGATTGCGTGCGGCTGGTCTCACATTATCCAATTTATGATACACCAATCAGACGATTCCTAAGCCACTATAAATACCCTAAGTTCCATATCACAGCCATCTTCTTTTTAAAGAATCCCCCCTTCCACCTCTACTCCTTCTCCTTTCCTAGATGGGTGACACAATGGCCCAGTGGTTAGAACTGTTGCCTCACTGCAAGAACTTTGCTGGTTCTAGTCCTTACCAAGCCAGCTGCCGTTTCTGTGTGAAGTTTACACATTCTCCCCGTGCTTGCTTGGGTTTCCCCCGGGTTCCCCCCACTGTCCAAAAACATGCAACTTAAGTTAATTGACTAATCCAAATCGGCATCATAGACATGCTCCTAGTAAGTAGTTATCTCTTAAGAGCAATCACTATCTGTTCATTAGCTACTTAACTACAGCAGAGTGATTCTCCAGATCTGCCT
This sequence comes from Danio rerio, assembly GCF_052040795.2. Taxonomy (NCBI): domain Eukaryota; kingdom Metazoa; phylum Chordata; class Actinopteri; order Cypriniformes; family Danionidae; genus Danio; species Danio rerio. The sequence continues at coordinate 35,018,791 of NC_141042.1, forward strand.
GAGCTCAAACTCCCCTCTCGCCTTGCAAACGGGAGGGAGCCCCGGGCTCAAGGATCTTATGAGCTCAGGGCTCTCTCCCGATGACAGCATGTCAAACAAGCTTTATAATCAATCAAGTGTCAACCCTTTTTTTAAAGCAACACGGCAGGCCTTGGATTTAGTTTACATTACTTCAGATTTAATTTCTCAGGAACAATGTTATATAGCGTTGTTCTTAGATTGCTTTAGGATTAGGGCTGGGCGGTTTTTCCGATTTTTTTTTGATTAATTCGAATTTACGTTTTAAGACTATTTATTTCGAATCAAATCGAGAAATCACGATTTTTAAAAATATATATATATATATTTAATACATTATAATGGCACCAATGCGCTTTGGTTCTGTATCTTTTAAGAAAAAGGCAGCAGCATTACAACCTGTCATTCAATCAGAAGACAAAGTCAAAGCCGAGCTGAAAGCCAATCTTTCCTAGGCTCAGCAAAACTTGCAAAAATACCTCTGTATTCTTGCAACTGCAATATTTACACAAATATTTCTCATTCAAATCTTCTGCAACGATATTTAGTTCGTGAATTTGTTTTACATTTATTTACACCTTGACCGATTTTTGTATGACATGGCCATTAAAAATACAATGTTCCTTAACCAGATGGGTTTTTTTAAAGTTACTTTTAAAGAGAATGTTACTTCAGTCATGTTGTTGTAATGTTTTGAGAAGACTAGTAACACAATAAAAAAAAATCTAAATCGAAATCGTGAATCGGTCAAACTTTATAAAAAACCTAGATTTTTTTTTTTTGCTAAATCGCCCAGCCCTATTTAGGATAGTGGCAATCAGGGTTTCCATTGTGCCCATATTGTGTCCCCAGCCACAACCTTTTGACAGGTGAGCACAGTAGGCGCAGTCCCATCTGGCATGAAAGGATGTGACCATACAATCAGCTGATTCAGCACTGTTCTATACTGTCATGCCAGGTTCACACAATGTAAAGCAAGCATCTATATTGTGTTACACGCTCTTGATGACATGCAGAATCTTTTTCACCTTCATGGAGCTTTTCTGAAGACGCAAATTAGACTCAGTGTATATAATCTACTCACGCACATTCTTAGGGTGCTTTAACACCTACACTTTTGTTTCGGAACGTGTCTCGTTTGCCCAGTTAGCGTGGTTCGTTTAGCATATGTGAACAGGGCAATCGCGCTCTGTTCCGGAGTAATCACTCCGAGATCGCTTAAATGAGGTGGTCTCGGCTCGATTGAAACAAACCCTGGAGCGGTTCGATTGCAGTGAGAAAGCGATCCGATCCGAGCGCGGTTATATCACTGTGTTTTATGGATATGTAATAGGCTTACGGCTATATGAAGAGAGAATTATGAGTATGGCGGGAAGTTTCGCGAGTCTCCGGATGCCCGCAAACGAGTGATGATCTCCCGGTAATCTCGCGTCTCCCTCCCGGTCCTCAAATAGGCATCGTCGTGCACCCTTCTCACCCCTCCCCACCGCGTCTCTCCTCAGACACGTCGCGCGCGCACCCTGTCAATCACCACCAAACCACCACCTCTCCTGACAGCTTAGCGGGACGCTGCAAAATAAATCCTGTGACTCTGACCAATGTAAGGAGAGTTCACTCGCACGTGACTTGTTTTAGCTCTTTTGGTCCGATTAGAAACTTTGCAATGTGAAAGCGAACCGCTTCAAGAGCAAAGAGCAACAATGTAACAATTGTAATCTCTGTTTCAGAACAACTGAATCGATTCACAGGTGTGAAAGCACCCTTATTCTCATTTGGTGTCAATCTTTTTTAGCTTGGCTTTTATTTTTTAGATAGGGGGAACAAAATGGTTTCACACAAGATGCTATTTTGTTAAGACAGATGATGACAGCATGTATGCCATGAACAAGCAACCAAGCAAAATCTCCAGATTCTCCATGGGACCAAAAAAGTTATATGCATCCCTGCTTTTTGCTACCATTCATATGGGGTTCATAGTAGCACAAGGGCATTTAATAGTACTGTAAGGTATTAATACACACTTTAAGAGGGTATGCTGAGAACATATCAGCCTATTTAAAGGTACTATCCCAGTGGCAAGCTTTAGTACCTCAAAAGGTGTAACACATACATGTTTTATTATAGTGAATGTCTAAAATCCTAAACACCGCCCTCTCTTTCTTTGCACAGAATCAAGGAGAATTCTCCTTCCTGTTGTTCTTCACCACATCCATCTGCATCTGCGGCAACAGAAGGAGCTTCTCATCTGTTCAGGAATCCTGAGCAGCATTTTCTCCATTATTAAGAGCAGCTCACTGGTACACACACTTCTGTCAATATGCGCGTCATCGAAACTCAAAAAATCCTGTTGGTGACTTGAGTCAATGTTTGTCTTCTTGTGTCTGCAGGAGAGCTCTGTGCAGGAGGAGGTGGAGATGATGGTGGAGAGTTTGTTGGATGTGTTGTTGCAGACACTGTTGGCCATCATGAGTAAATCTCAGTCTCAGGAGGCGGTAAGAGGACAGCGCTGTCCACAGTGCACGGCTGAGATCACTGTTAGTAACTAACAAATCTGATATTCTTCCTTCCCTCCATCCCCTCATCCCTTTTCTACTCCACCTGCTTGGCAGCATCTCTACAGAGATTTCTTTTTCATATTTAGTTTGCTTTATCGGACTATAGAGTGCAACAGCCCAGTTAAAGTAAAATTGCACTTTTTTTATACAGAATCATTATTAAGTATAACATTGAACAAACAAGATATCAAAAATATGTTAATCACACCAAACTGACTAGATAAAATATACCCTTACCGGCCACTTTATTAGGTACACCTTACTAGTACTTGGTTGGACCCCTTTTGCCTTAAGAACTGCCTTAATCCTAACATTTAACGAGGTACTGTAAATATTCCTCAGAGATTTTGCTCCATATTGACATGATAGCATCACGCAGTTGCTGCAGATTTGTCGGCTGCACATCCATGATGCCAATCTCCCGTTCCAACACATCCCAAAGGTGCTCTATTGAATTTCTGATGACTGTGGAGGCCATTTGAGTACAGTGAACTTATTGTCATGTTCAAGAAACCAGTCTGAGATGATTGGCGCTTTATGAGATGCCGTGTAATCCTGCTGGAAATGGTCAGCAGCAATACTCAGGTAGGCTGTGGCGTTGACACCATGTTCAATTGGTACTAATGAACCCAAAGTGTGCCAAGAAAATATTCCCCACACCATTACACCAGCACAAGCAGCCTGAACCGCTGATACAAGGCAGGATGGATCCATGCTTTCATGTTGTTGATGCCAAATTCTGACCAGACCATCTGAATGTGGCAGCGAGAAATGGAGACTCATCAGACCAGGCAACGTTTCTCCCATCTTTGATTGTCCAGTTTTGGTGAGCCAGTGTGATGTGTAGCCTCAGTTTCCTGTTCTTTGCTGACAGGAGTGGCACCCGGTGTGGTCTTCTGCTGCTGTAGCCCATCCGTCTCAAGGTTGGACATGTTGTGCAGTCAGAGATGCTCTTCTGCAGACCTCAGTTGTAACGAGTGCTTATTTTAGTTAATGTTGCCTTTCTAATCAGCTGGAACCAGTCTGGCCATTTTCCTCTGACCTCTAGCATCAACAAGGCATTTGCGCCCACAGAACTGCCGCTCACTGGATATTTCCTCTTTGTTGGACCATTCTCTGTAAACCCTAGAGAAGGTTGTGCGTGAAAATCTCAGTAGATCAGCAGTTTCTGAAATACTTAGACCAGCCCGTCTGGCAGCAACAACAATGCCACGTTCAAAGTCATTTAAATCCCCTTTCTTCCCCATTCTGATGCTCGCTTTGAACTGCAGCAGATTGTCTTGACCATGTCTACATGCCTAAATGCATTGAGCTGCAGCCATGTGATTGGCTGATTAGAAATCTGTGAGCAGTTGGACAGGTGAATCTAATAAAGTTGCCAGTGAGTGTACAGTATATTACATGATTTTCAATGAATGTAAATAAGAGCACTGTTGTTCTCTCCCCCTCTCTCTCTATCTCTCTCTCTCTCTCTTGCGTTCAAATCTGTGTTTATGTATCCTTACACTCACTCACTGACTCACACATAATACAGTATGTCTTCGTGTGGGTGAACTTCATGAAAACTGCGAATAAAGTACATATTTTAAGAACACAATAAAAAAGATTGGACCATTACATTTATTTTGTTTTTTGGTTCAACTTTCTTTATGTAAAATTTAAATACATAGTTGTTTTTGCGTAAAATAAGGCTGGGATGTTTCTTGTCAGGCTTCATGAGACTCACCCGTGCATGCTTGTCTTATTCTTGTTTTTTTGTCTCCTGCATTTAGTTTGTTTTAACACCTGCTGGGAAAACTCAACAGTAACTATCTAAAACACATACATACTCAGATCTACACATTTGATGTCTTCTTTGATACACATTTATTTTGTTTTTAATGGTATTTGTGGATGTATTCATGATAGATCTCTTTCAAACAAAACCCAGCAGAAACTAGTCATGTTTATGTGTCTGTTTAGTTAAAAGAACCAAGGAAAGTCCAGATGGGGTAAATTCACTAAGAATATACTGTAATAACATTACATGTTTGCAAACACAACTCATTTTGTTTATAAAGTGTCTAGGGACTCCAGTGACCCAAGGTTTGCAATAGTGCGAGTAGATTGTGAGTATATTGCAGTGTGTAATATGCATTCAGTATATTTTGTTACAAAAAGTAAAAAAAATACTTTATTTCTGTGATCCATCCATAATAGATATATGCACGTGATGTAGCTATGCACTAGTTTTATATTAGTTTATATTGGTTACGTGACGGACATTGCGCTCTCTTGCTCTCATTAACATGCTTAAATACCTGTGCTATATGACAATACTAAAACTGTTTAAGGGTGCTTTCACACCTGTGAATCGATTCAGTTGTTCCGAAACAGAGATTACAATCGTTACATTGTTGCTCTTTGCTCTTGGAGCGGTTCGCTTTCACATTGCAAAGTTTCTAATCGGACCAAAAGAGCTAAAACAAGTCACGTGCGAGTAAACTCTCCTTACATTGGTCAGAGTGTCAGGGTTTATTTTGCAGCGTCCCGCTAAGCTGTCAGGAGAGGTGGTGGTTTGGTGGTGATTGACAGGGTGCGCACGCACGACGTGTCTGAGGAGAGACGCGGTGGGGAGGGGTGAGAAGTGTGCGCGACGATGCCTATTTGAGGACCGGGAGGGAGACACGAGATTACCAGGAGATCATCACTCGTTTGTGGGCATCCGGAGACTCGCGAAACTTCCCGCCATACTCATAATTCTCTCTTCATATAGCCGTAAGCCTATTACATATCCATAAAACACTGTGATAAAACCGCGCTCGGATCGGATCGCTTTCTCACTGCAATCGAACTGCTCCAGGGTTCGTTTCAATCGAGCCGAGACCACCTCATTCAAGCGATCTCGGAGCGATTACTTTGGCGCGGAACAGAGTGCGATTGCCCTGTTCACATATGCCAAACGAACCGCGCTAACTGGGCAAACGAGACACGTTCCGAAACAAAAGTGTAGGTATGAAAGCACCCTAAGTCCTCGTGTATGAGATTTAAGGTTTGGGACTCTACTGAAGTCTGTTCTGAAATGAAAGTGTCAGATTGACGTCATTCGCTATGGTTTTTAATGCCGCTCGACTCGCATTGCCAGGTGAAAACTACCTGCTTACACGAAACACGAGAACACAGATCTGACTCATATCGGATAAATTTCTACATATGAACAAGGCCTGAATCTGATTTGAGTAAATTAGAATCCCTGTGACTTGTTCCTGCTTACACGTACATGGGCCATATCCGATCTGTGCCACATGGGAGAAAAAAAATCGGAATTGAGTCACTTGAACAGTGCAGTGTAATGCCTGTTTCACACCGCAAGCGTCAGCAGCGCGTGAGCAGAGCGTATGTCGAGCAGAAGCAGCACGCAGGCGTTTGCCTTTCACACCAGCTGCGTCTGCAGCGCCCAGCTCTTCGGCAGCTGCTGCAGAGATCAACATTTCTCTGTCTATTCTATCTAGTTACCCATGTCTCTCTATATACAAATACACTTTTTAAACTTTTCATCTGCAGCAAGGCCCGCGGCAACTGCGGTTTCTTTAACCTGCAAATCTTTATTTTACAAATTTTATAGATCAAATAGTGCTGTGTGCTTCTCAAGCTCTATAGGAGTGTCTACAGTCAGAAGACAGTTGACTGTGATATGTCATTTGTTTTTTGATTGTCAGGTCGCTGTAGGCCTAGTTATAATAATATTTATACAATATAGTTACAATGATATTTATACATGATCAAACTAGTGTTAATTTCTCCGCTTCAGTGATGTCCAGCAGCAGAATAACAGCTCGTTAATTCATGCTCGTGCAGAGGATGAGACGGACAAAAGTAATTAATGCATGCAATTCTTTTACTTTTTTTCGTGTTGTCAGGTTCACAGTGCAAACAGCTCCCGGTAGGAATAACTCAAGTGAACATAAAACAAAGCCGATTAAAACTTTCTTGCTATGCTTGAGCTGCACAGCACAGCATACAGCGAGCTCACATAATCCAGCGTGCGTGTCGCACTACACTACCCACAATACACTTCGCTATGGACTACAACTCCCCTAAATAGTCTATTTCCCCTCTCCTGAAACACTAGCGTGCAACTTAAGCAAAACTGATACTAAAATTGTTTTACATTTGGTTTTGTAGTTCGGGCCTAAATAAATGTTTGTTGCCGTTTTTTATTTGATTGACTATATATAAATTATTTGACATTATTAACGCATTTATTGGGTAAAATTGCTACTTTTTACTGTCATTCAATGTGTTTTGGTCATTATCAATGCACTGTTACTTTAATTGAGCGTGAGCAGCGCGGCAAAAATAGACCCAGCGCCGAAACTATCGCTGCACTGCTGCTTCAGCGACGCGCTGCTGCTGTGTGCGGTATGAAAGCTCTAAACTGTTAACATGGACGCCGAAAAAACACGCGCTGCTGACGCTTGCGGTGTGAAACAGGCGTAAATGCGGCCAAAGTGTTATAGTTTGTCTCATATCCAGATGTTTGAAAGGCCAAGCTTTCTATTTGCTATTTCAGCCACTATTCGCTCGTCTGAGAGAAATATTGGAAATCTTAAAGGATTATAATAATCTCAGACTCAACTTTATTATCCCGTTTGGGGAAACTGAAATTGCAGCAAGGTGGCGTAACGCATGTAATGTTCCATGTACACATTAATAAAATATTACCACACAACATACTATACGGTACATCATTGTTTAGGTGTGTATCCCTCCCCGCTGGACTCATTTAATGACCTCATTTAATAACAGCATATGTTTTACGCTGCGGATGCCCCTCCAGCTGCAACCCATCTCTGGGAAACACCCATGCACACTCATTCATACACAGAAACTCATACACTATGGCCATATTAGTTTATCAATTCCGAGCACCCGGAGGAAACCCACACCAACACGGGGAGAACATGCAAACTCCACACAGAAACACCAACTGAACCAGCTGGGACTCAAACCAGCAACCTTCTTACTGTGAGGCAACAGTGCTAACCACTGAGCCACCCTGCTGCCACAAAACAACATTCATTAATTTTCCTATCGGCTTAGTCTCTTAATTTATCCGGGGTCGCCACAGCAGAATGAACCGCCAACTTATCCTGCACGTTTTTACGCAGCAGATGCTCTTCCAGCTGCAACTTATCTCTGGGAAACATCCATACACACTCATTTATGATCATACACAACTGACAATTTAGCCTACCCAGTTCACCTGTACCGCATGTCTTTGGACTTGTGGGGGAAACCGGAGCACCCGGAGGAAACCCACGCAAACGCAGGGAGAACATGCAAACTCCACACAGAAACGCCAACTGACCCTGCCGAGGCTCGAATCAGCGACCTTCTTGCTTTGAGGTGACAGCACTACCTACTGCGCCACTGCATCACCATGAAATAACAATATAATTAGTAATAGTATTATAAAAATCGGGCCACATTTCCATGCAATCTGAACATGGTGTTGATTAGGGAACTTATCTCGATTGTTTCCATGTCTTTCATTCATTCTGCTCCCCTGCTCCCTTTGGATGCATTTGATTGGCTGTTTGTTGTGATTGGAAAGTAAACAGATTTGATTGGCTCACAGCGACGTACCCTCTTTCTGATTGGCAGGGAGAGTATGTGTCCTGCCTGCTGTCTCTCCTGCGCCAAATGTCGGACATTCACTTTCAACACCTGCTGGACAACTTCCAGAGCAAAGAGGAGCTGAAGGTTGGAGAGACGTCTTCTGCATTTCAGAAACCAGGGATCTGGAATCATTTATAATATTGTTTAAAATGTTTCCCAGAGCTTACTCAATGCTTTCTCTTGCAGGAGTTTCTGCTGAAGATTTTCTGTGTGTTCAGAAACCTGATGAAGCTCAGTATTTTCCCACGTGACTGGAACGTCATGCGACTGCTGACCAGCAAGTGAGGATCCTGTTCTGCATTTCTTCTTGAAAAAATAAAATAAGTGTGATGCTTATTATTATGATTATATATTGATTATCTATGATCATATGACTATGATTATATACTGATTATCATATTTTGAGCTTGTACGGTGACTTTTGGATGCTTATCGCCCCATTCACATGGGGCTTCAGCATCAACGCTTGACTGAAGGCGTGTCTGAAGTTGGGGCTGACGCGATCGTCGTAGCAGCGTCAACCAATGAAATTAGTCCGCAATCGGCTGCTGTCTGAGCTGGTGTATTTGCATACAGCTATCTGATTGGCTGACACTTCCGTCAGCACTTGAAAAGTTGAGAAAGTCCCAACTTCTTCAGCGAGCAACGCCTCTGAAGCAAGGCCGAAGGATCCACAATGCAGTCCGGCAATGCCTGAAGTCACCCATTTAAAGTGTATGGGAAGCGTTGAAGCTGACGCCCCGTGTGAATGGGGCGTTTGTCACTTACAGTATGGAGGTCTCAGATACACTACAAAACGAGAAGAGATAAAACTGTTCTTAGAGTTTTTGGCTTGTTTGTAGACTATAAATATCTAAAAATTATTAAATCATGACAGATTTTTTAGACAAGTAAAAAATTATATTGTTTTGTTTTCGGAAATAGTCAAATTTCTGCTGCGTGGTACAAACACACTGAAGTCGCCTCAATCCGGTCTACCTTGGAAGTTCAGATAATCCAATTTGAGCAGAAAATTTGCATGAGGTGGAAAAACATCCCGTGGTTAAACTAGTGCAAGTGACCCATGTTGATAGTGTTGGTCGATCAGAAAAGAAAAAAATAGCGTGATATGGCAAAAACTTTCCACACTTTCCATCCACCTATTTTTAAGTGCATTTTGGATTTGACCATAACAAATGGAAACGTCAAGATGCACATAAAATTTGAAAATGCGTATAAAAAAACATATGCGCATAACTGAGTAGGATAAACTTTTTATTCGATAAAAAAAGATGTGCATAAACTCTGATGGAAACACTTCTTCCAAGCAAAGTCCAGTATGCGCATTAAAAAGATCATGTGATGATGAAAATGTGTGTGAATGGACAAACCGGCAGGCTGAGCACACTGTAGAACATCTGAAATGTCGTTTTGGTCATTCTAAAACACTGTACCGTTTCAGTATTAGTGTTATTATTAATTAGGGGTGTCAAAATTAATTGTTTCTTCGGTGCACCACGATGCAGACGCGGACAATTCGGTATCGATTCAGTAATAACCATAACCGGTTATAGTGACGTCATTTATCTCCTATGCGCTCTGTCGCGAGGGAGGTGAGCGCCGTTATTTACAACACTCAGCCAACTCAGGGCCGGCCCGTGGCATAGGCACCATAGGCAAATGCTTAGGGCGCTGTATATCCAGTGGGGCGCCAGAAATGAGCGCGCTTCAGTTGGTTTTGTTTTCGATTTTCCTGACAATTTCAGTTATAGACGGCAATAACTCAAAAAACGCTTACCCTAAAAAGATCTAAAGTGTGTTTCCTACAAAAAGACAAAGCTGGTTATGTTTCACAGCTGTCTTTCTTTTTTTCGCTCGACATTACGAGCACTGCTCCGTTTAAGCCCTCGCAGTCTGCGTTTACTTTAGCTAGCAGAGCTCGCGCTGAGAGGAGCTCTCTGTAAGGGACCGTCGGAAAAGTGCTTTATTTTTTTCGTTTTTTTTTCGTTTTTCTGCTCCGCTCAGCGCAAGCTCTCCCTGTTGCAAGGGCTTAAGTGTGTTTGTTTGTGTGTGTGCGTGTGGGTGTTTGTTTGTTTGATGCTGTCTATGTTTGTGAATGTGTTTGAATATGAGACAGTGTGGTGCTGTGTGTTTATACAGACAGCATGTTATAGCCTCCCCCCTAAAATATAACACTATATATGGAAAGCATCGTCAATGCACCGTGATGCACCGAGATTTTGAATTGAACCGAATCGATGGCATGATAATCGTAACCGAACCGAACCGTGAGACCAGTATAGGTTCACACCTCTATTATTAATGACCTCCAAGAGCGTCTGCGCTCTGTGTCTAACGCCTTCAAACACCACTGCACATTTACTGTGTCGGCATTTTCTTCTTAGGCGCAAGTCATTTAGTAAACAAAGAAACAATTCAAATTACTGCTGCTTGGCACGAATACACTGAATTCAGCTCAACTCGGTCTACCTCACAATATTAAATAATTCAATGCTGTGACTTATTCGAGTTTTTCTTTAAAACAAGCTAAATAATGTGCCAATGGGGTTAAGTAAAATGATCATATTTTCAGTTTGCAGTAAGTTTATTTTACTAAACCCACTGGTAGATATTTTAGTTTGTTTTAAGGAAAAACCTATGGAGACCCGGAAGGGACGTGACAATTCATAAAACAAGTGATAAGTAAGCATATTTTAGAAAGAGTTTACGTTCCCTCGCAAATATGTTCTGCGTTCCCTTTCAAAACTGTTGTTGGACAAACACTTCACTTCATACATGACAACCCTGCTTTTACCGGGATTCTTCCGTATTTTACCATTATATCCTATTATTAGGTATTTTCCCATATTTCTCTCATATTTTTAATCTTGAAAGCATGTTGAAATTAAAATAAAAATGTCTGAATTCATTTTCTTTCCATTAAAGCTGCGCGTCGATCAGCGCCCCTCATATGCAACCTCTGAATCAGTGAATGCATCTATAAGCGCTGACTAACTTTCAGATCAGCTGTACATGCCATTTAAAGAGGAGCTAAAGTGCAGGACATACACGTCCTGCGTGTTTTATTTCAAACACAACTAATTTGCTCTTAAATGAGGAGAAACGGTTAAAGTATGCTTTCGTTAAATATCAGTGGTAAGTGACACCTCTGTTGTCAAACAAAACAAAACGAGAGATTCAGTCAGTCAGCGCTTATACATGCATTCACTGATTCAGAGGTTGCAAATGAGGGGCGCTGATCGATAATCAGCTTTAATCGAAAGAAAGTGAATTCAGACATTTTTTTATTATTTTAATATATATATTTTTATATTTTTTATTATTATTATTTTATTATTTTTTGATTATTTTTTATTAATTTCAACATGCTTTCAAGATTACAAATATGACAAAATAATTAATAATAGGATATAATGGTAAAATATAGGAGAATCCCAACAAAAACAGGAGGGTTGTCATGTATGAAGTGAAGTGTTTGTTGAACAACAGTTTTACAAGGGAACACAAAACATATTTGCGAGAGAACGCAAAAACTTTCAAAAATATGCTTACCTATCGCTCGTTTTTTTTTCTCCCACGCATTTTGTATTTCTTCCACCCATTTTTTTTTTCTCCACCATCATGTCCCTCCCGGGTCTCCGTAAAAAACACTTCAATTTGACTATTTCTGAAGACAAGACAGTCTAGTCTAGAAAATGCTTCTTGATTTAAGCAACAACAGCAGAAACTCATGTAGAAAAGCATTTTTTGCAGTAACATTTCTAAATCAAAACTGATATTTATATATAAAAAACTAATTTTGGTAGATTTTTATATTTTATTCATTCAGATTTGTTTATCAAAGAATCCTGAAGATAAAGATGTATTATGAAATTCACAAAAACATTGAGCATAAGAACTAATATTTATTGTTGTACTAATAGTGGTTGTAGATTGTTGAAATAGTAGTAGTTTTCTCTTATTTATGTACTCTGACCTGTCCACCTAGGTATTTTTGCATGTGCACACACACACACACACACACATGCAAACACACACACCTGCCAGTAGCTGACTGTTTTGTTGTTGTTTTTTCTTTTATTTCTACCATTTGTATGTGATCCCAATTTGTGTAACTTTTTCATAATATTATAATTTAATTTTTTTTTAAATAATACATTTTGTGAAAAAATGCTAGATGGTGTAACATTAAGGTAGCCGTGTCATGAGAATACAGAATTTAATAAATTTAAAACTTTAATATAGAAAACAGTTAATTTAAATGGTCAATATATGTTACACAATAATTACTGTTTTATTGTATTTTAATCAAACTCTGAAAAGAATTTTGGAAATGGAATTTCCAAATTGAATTATGAAATTTTTCTGCCAGGGAAAAAAATTAATTAAAAAGAAAAAATATATAATTGTGATGTAAAACAAAACATCACAATTCTGACTTCTTTTTCATCCAATTTAAAAGAGAAAAAAGTCAGAATTGCAAGATGTTCAATCAATTCAGTTGATCAGTATTTCTATAGTGCCTCTACAATAGAGTGGAGGAACTATGACGTCACTTTGCTAATCGGCTGCTAGCATAAAACTGGTTCCCTTGTGAAAATCCCTATAGGATTTTCCCATAGGCTTTTCGAAGATTGCAAATAATAAGCTCTGTGTTTAAACACTGTTCATTACTCTTACACTTTTTGTCCAGCCGGACAATCCTCACACGAAAATACAACTTTGAGCACTTTTGGATCTTAAATGCAAACGTAAGAGTTGAAAGCTAACATTAGGCTATAAACGGACTGCACTGCCTTCAGGGCGCTCGCCTGTGACGTCAATACCACACTACTACAGACGACTTATCATGCTCCTTTTTAGAAATAATGTCCATGACAAAGAGTTAATCTCTCTGTTTATTATATTATAATCCACGCTATATATTATAAACTAATAAATACGCAAACACATAGGCCTATGTTTTTACGTGGGAAATACATCTGTTTTTCTTTACGGTTGTTCTAAAAGTTTTAAAACTGCGTGCACACAGCCTGCTTACCTTAACAGACGACAGAAATGAGACGTGAGGAGGAACAAGTCTATCAAATGCCTGCAAGTTCCATCATCATGGACACAGAGCAACATTCAATATTCCTTTTATGTCACGACGTACAGCGAAAAGCAGCCTATACAGTCACATATGCTGTACATTTTATGGAGGAGTGTAAATATTGCAGTTATGACAGAGTAAAATGTGTTCAGATGAAGAAAAAAAATCACTTGATCATGTTAAAATGACAGTTATGCATGTATTATTACACATTTATTGACTCGTTTGCATTACTGAGAGTAGGAAAGAGACAGACTGCACTGCAGTATCTTCATAATATTGTTTAATTAAAATAAATGATCAACAAATGAATCAGTCTCGACGGTCTTTACAAGTAAAGGCATTATCTACACACAATAAGAATTCCCAATTAGAATAATACTACAAACTATAAAATACTATTCCTGAAAATACCTAAATAACAGACAAATCCAAATGCCCAACACAAGCGAGTTGCGCTCCAGACCAGTTCAGCTCGATGACATATAATGTCTCCGACACCGCCTGTAGTCCCATTTAGCAACTTGATAGCAACCGTCTTTTTAAAGAAGCATGGCCGAATAAAAAATTCAATAGTGTGCTGTAACTGATGTGTTTTATGTTGTAGAACAAAATGTGAAAGTATCTTGAATTTGTGTTTTCCACGGACCTTATTTAAGCGATTTTACTGAAACCCCATACAAAAAAACCTATTGACTTTGGGACGAGGGAACCGGAAGAGCTAAAATGCTAACTCGCTTCCGGGTTTTTGCATACAAATTGACGTCATAGTTCCTCCACTCTATATAGATTGAGTGGCAGCAGCCGAACGCAGAAGTTCTAGTAAACTGAAGCTGTGTCAGTCCAGAGTTCAGAGCTGAAGTTCAGTTTAGCTCAGTTCAATGTGGTTTAATCTTGACTGCCGAAAGTCCAAACACTGAAGAGCTAATCTATCCATGTAAACCAAGCAGGACAGTGGCGACAGTTGAGGAACAAACTTCACCAATTGACCAAAGTGAAAGAAAAAAACCTGGAGAGAAACCAGGCTAAGTTAGGCATAACAATTTCTTCTCTAGCCAAATCCGATTTGTGATTAAAAAAGTCCCAAATCACAATAAAACATATGCCCTTATATGTATTTCTGGTTTTTGAGCCTGTAGGTGTGTCGTGCGATTACAAGAAAGTAGCAGTTATGAAAAAAAGATCTAAATTTGCCAATAAACATTAAAAAACTGCAACAATAGGATTTTTTTCGAAAGCAATCTATAAGTGAAGTTTATGTATAAACAAATTTCGAGAGGATCACGTGCTTATGATTGCTAGCAGCTGACCCGCATTATCCAATTCACTACGCTCCAATCAGACGACTCCTAAACTACTATAAATACCCTGGGGTTCATTCCATTGCTATCTTCATTTTGAAGAGTCCCCCCTTCCTCCCCTACTCCTCCTTCTTAGACGGGTGACACGGTGGCCCAGTGCGTAGCACTGTCGCCTCACAGCAAGAATGTCTCTGGTTCCTGGCTTTACCAAAACTAGCAGACATTTCTGTGTGGAGTTTGCACTTCTCCCCGTGCTCACGTGGGTTTCCCCCGGCTTCCCCGGTTTCCTCCCACCGCCTAAAAACATGCAATTAAGTCAATTGAACAATCCAAATTGGCACCATAGACACGCTTCTAGTTCGTAGTTAATTTCAAGAACATTCACTTGCTACAGCAGGGGAGTTCTCGAGATCTACCTGAGCTCAAACTCCCCTCCCGCCTTGCAACGGGAGGGAGCCCTGGGCTCGAGGATCTCATGAGCTCAGGGCTCTCTCCCAGGACAGCACGCCAAACAAGCTTTTATAATTAATCATCAGCTAAGTGTGAACTCTTGAAATAAAATCTATGAACATACCCCAAATGCTTCAACTTGTCTCTCTCTTTCTTGCAGTATCATCGTGAGCACAACTCAGTATCTGTCGCCTGCTCTCCATAAAAGCTTTACAGATGCTGACTTCGATTTTAAGGTGTGTGATTCTGCACATTTTTCACAACCAACTCCCTGGCACTGCAGCAAACACTAACCATAAACATCATCTCCGCACGCACACACACACATCTGTTCTCCTGGAGATGGCATTCACATGTTCACAAACGTGCCTGATGTGGGCCTTTACGGTGTCCTGCTGCTGTTGGACACTCTTGGCTCTCTCTAATCCACTCTAATGAAGCGCTCCTCCCTGATCAAGACAGATGGTGCCACTAACCAGGGAGACCGTCTCTGGAAGTTCACATCTACTGAATTATTAATGAAGGTTATCTTGCGGAGAAAAACACAAGCCTGTCTGTCAGCGTGGGCTTTCGCTGGATGTCCCTTGGAAAACGCGGAGAGCAGCTTAAGTTCTGAATCCAAACCAGGAAATGGATAAGATAGCTAACAGTCAAGACTAGTTTACCCACTGAAGACATGTTAAACTATAGAATTATTTTTTTGTGTCCTCCTACAACAGGTTTAAGAAAACTGCTCAGAATATGCATTTGATATTTGTATCAGTCTATAATGATTTGAGAGGGTTTGTTTAAATCGTTATGGAGATTAAAGGGGACCTATTATGCAAAAATCACCTTTATAAAGGGTTAAATCACAGTTATATGGCAAGAGTCTGTGAATTTGCTTGTTAAGTGTGACTTCAGGGTCCAAGCACCATATCAAACTGTATAGGGACACTCAACAAATGGTGATAATAAATATTTATAAAGTGCTATATATATATATATATATATATATATATATATATATATATATATATATATATATCCATGCTTAATATCTGATGGTCAGAAAGTGAATCATTTTTTTAATAAATTGTTAAAATATTGGTGTCTATGATGCAGCTTGTCCAGAGACTGTTGTGTGCACCATGATCCTAAATCAAATTCACTTTATTGTGTGATATGATGGTCATAAACTAGTATTTTCTCAATTCAAATGAGTAACGTAGACTAACCATGTTCCGTACACTTTTCGCTATTCAGCGCACTCAAACGACCACTCCTGCGCCATTGAAAGCCACATAAGCATGCTTGTGTGTTCATTCTCTGGGGGGATACCTATTCCACAATCCAAATCTTGATTGATGTCTTTTGGACCAGTAGTTTTTGAGAAAAGATGGGATAAGTACCGCCTTCGCATGTGTATGGAAGATGATAGGTTTTAACGGTGTTCGGTACAAGACTAAAATAGTGTTCTGTACAGGGCGCATAACTTTAATTTACTGGCAAAATTGGGCATTGTTTGAAGTATTATTAAAATCTTATGTCAGAATATACTATTATTGTGTTTAGCTTGAAGTTAATGCTATATTAAATAACTCTTTTATGAAAGTTTGAAATGAAATAGCTTCAAAATCATTTACTTTTTATATCATGTTTGTTTTATTAAAAACATGCCACAGCCATGTCACCCTGCAGCCCAAGACCGGTTACTCACTGAAGCTAAGCAGGGCTGAGCCTGGCCAGTACCTGGATGGGAGACCACTAGGGAACACTAGGTTGCTGTTGGAAGTGGTGTTAGTGAGGCCAGCAGGGGGCGTCCTAATGCCCCAGTGAAAGTGAAGGGTACACTATACTGTCAGTGGGTGCCGTCTTTCCGATGAGACGTTAAACCGAGGTCCTGACTCTCTGTGGTCATTAAATATAAATAACCCTCCTGCTATATAAATACACATTACATTACATTTATTACACCATGACAATATAAAATATTAAAACATTAAATTCATGCACATTAATGCTAACTTGATTGACCTTTTATATGTATAAACATGATCACTGCAAAAGAAGGATCGAAACAGCGTTTGCAGCCTGTCTCTCAGGCTCTCTCTGGCGGAGAGTTGCGACATGCGGTCATAACCCATAACTGACGTTTAAATATCCCCATTTCAAAGCATTTATTCAACAAAAGATAAGTTATTTAACAATTTGTGATAACATAATATTCACTTCATAAAGACTCTAATACCGTGTGATGCATAAATTAAATGCAAAAGCATATTGTCGTAGCTTTAAATGTATCCCCTCCCAGGCGACACTCGCACTTTAAGCTTGCCCACTATCTATTTTCAAGCGCATTAGGTGGCCGTAGCAAACTTACTGAATTTACTCGGAAACATATGATAGGAAGGTCTCTGTTGTGGTTGGGGCTGAAAGAGTGAGAATTAAACATTGCACAGATATATAGCTTGCCTACGACCCATAAGTATTTATTCAGAGTTTAGCATTAAAAGGTAATCTGTACGAAACATCGTTGTGTACGGAATATGGTTAGTCTACGTTAGCGGCTTAGACCCTGAAACAGTATTCCATAGACACGACCTAACAAGCAGATATACTTTCTGCCTCAGCCATCGATGTCATCCATTTCTGTGATGAAAACACTGGCCTTAATTTAATAAACCTTAATCAGATTTAATGGCTCCTGTATTTCTGTTTCCATCAGGTGTGGAACTCGTACTTCAGTCTGGCTGTGCTATTTATCAACCAGCCTAGTCTACAGCTGGAGACTCTGACACCGGCCAAGCGGAAGAAGGTCTTTGACAAGTAAGACTTGATCCTGTTCACTCACACAAACCTCAGGACAACAGCTGTGTCTGAGACTAGTCCTAGCCACTAGGGGTTTAACGAATTATTTTAACTCACAGTTCAATTCAATTCACGATTTTGAGCTCATGATTTAAACTTCTCATGATTTTCTTTTACCATTGGCTGCGTCTGAAATCACCTACTATACAGTAGGTACTGCATATGAATTTAAATGTACTACTCGGCTGTTAGAAAAGTGTGTTCTATACAGTATGAATGTGAGCAGTATGAATGGAATTCGGATGTACTACATCCGCCATTCTGTCATGATCACATGACCTATCCACGTCACTTCCATTCATTAATTCTCTCCTGGGGCATCATGGGATTAAGTAGCGTCTATCCGATGTGCACTTCAGTATATCGCCGGAAGTAGTAGGTCATCCGGGTACTTCACTCATACTGTTTTTCGAACATACTACTCGGCTCGTATGTCGCGCTGTTTTTAGCGCACTATATAGCAGCGGTTACCAAACTTTTCAGCCTGCAACCCACAAAATAACAATGTCAGTGACTCGCGACCTACATTTTTCAAGGTGGTCATACTGTAAATATATAAACTATAGGCATATATAAACATGAGCATATTGAAAACACAAACATGCAACAGTCTATTAACCATATAATGTGTTTTTAAAGCCATTTATTAATTTAAATAGATATGAATATAAAAATTAAAGGCTGATGGCTGATTTGTATGTTGTTGTTTCTTTAACGCAACTATCAACTATTCTCTGTGGGTTATGAATAAAATATGGTTCAAATAGTTTAATAAAATGTATTTAAGTTTTACAAAAATCCCCAAATGCCCCCTTGTCATTGTCCCGTGACCCCCAGTTTGAGAACCACCCCTATATAGTATGAAAGTTTACGATTTCGGACACAGCTCATGTTTGGAGTGAAAGTCCTTCTCTGTTGATGTCAGTTTGATATTTTTATTTTTAGCTACGCCCCTCTTTCTGTTAGTTTGCTATAAAGGAATGATATGCATAATGAAAGCCCCGCCCCCTACTCAATATTCAGTTTCAGTTGGAAGTACATCAACGTACTAGAATAAGTTTTAGCAACTACAAGTTTACACAGACTTTAATCATTATTCACAAAGATAATAACATACATTCATAAACTTAGCTGAATTGCTATTTATTATCTATTTTTTTGAGTTATTTATATTTTATATTATAGTTATATCTACACATTTCACGCACAAATAATTCCAATAAATTTGAAAATGGCATATTTGTCTAAAAGATGACGTTACACGAGGACGCAAGATCGCTGAAGAACGCAATTTATTTACACCCGGGTTGTCTAAACTTGCTCCTGGAGGTAGGGTGGCCACCCATCCCTTAAAATACGGAATCGTTCCGTATTTGAGAATGAAATTGTGCGTCCCATTTTGAATCTATACGCGACAGGTTTTGTCCCGTATTTTTATCTTTTTTTTTTTAAAGTAGCTTTTCATGCAAATCATCCCACACGCATTTACTAAAGATGCCTCATTTCCTACTTTTGATTGGGTAATACTTGATGTCATCATTAGTTTGATTGGACTTTTTGTCCGGGGAAGAGGGAGGGTCTTTTAAGCAGAGTTTGTCAAGTCTTGATAGAGAGTAATGGCAGATGCTTCCCCAGCTAACCCTTCATTTCTTAAAGTTTCAGAGTTTAAACGTAAGCGACTGAAAAAATACTGCAGAGAGTGGGAGGAAACAAATATCTGGCTGCAAAGTGTTAGAAATTGTTATCAAGCCAACTGCACGATTTGTTGGAGATCGTTCTCTGTGGCTCATGGTGATCTGTGGGACAACACGCCTTCAGAGAGCAGAGTTTGCAAAAAACAAAGCAGACAGTTCTTCGTACCCTTTGTAAAGCAGACAGTCTCTCCCTATTAATTGCTTAATAATGTTAAAAATGTGACCCGGTCTGTGAAAACCTAGCTGGAGTCTTTTTTTTTTTTCATTTACTGTTTTCTACATGAAATATAGAACAGTCTGATAATAATAATAATAATAATATATGTATTTAATTATAACTGAGTAAAACAATGTCAACAACTGAAATCACAGGGAAATGAATGGCTACAGTCAAACTTTATTTCAGAATTAGATTTGGCCTGGTTTTCACACACTGGGTCATAAATTGTAATTTGTTAAAAATTCTGTAAATACAATGTAAGTGGATCACATTCCAATGTAATATTATAATTTGTTTGTTAAGGTTAAGTCAGGCACATAAGCATTAATACTTGAAACATTTTATTTAATACATTAATAAACAACATAATACCCATGTAAAGAAAATGAGCAAGTAAATTGCAACTTTCCATAGTTTCAAATTAGAAATAGGCTATATGAAAACTTTTCTACACTGGAAGAAAAATCCTGGTTGCCTTAATTTTTTTAAGCTGAATCAAAGTAATCATGAGTTTATTGAACTTATATTATGTTAAACTGACCTAAAACAGCTTGCATAACTTATAAAATTAAGATAAAACATGATTAACTTAGTTCAGTGAGTTAAAATGACCTAAAACATACGCTGTCAGGACTAATTGATCATATCATTTTTTACAGTTTAGCTAATGTTTGTATCTAGTTTATGTATGTGCCGTTTTTATGTTTGGATAGTTACTGCAAATAATGACAAATACTGTATTTTAGCCAAAATCTGTTATCAATACCATCCTTTAAAATTAGGTTCATTAGTATTTTTTCCTCGCCACTAGTATCTCGTTTCCACTGACTGGTACAGGAAGGTACGGTTTAGGTCGGTATGGGTCACCTTTATCAGGCTTGCATTTCCATTACCAAGGGTATCCTTTTGGTGGGCGTGGTGTATGATAGAAAGTTTCAGTCACATCATTCTCGCTCGAGGAAATGTCTACAATAAAGCTGTAGGGGCCGCTCACATATCATATGAGAAGCACTTCTCACAAAACAGATGCTTTACACACATAAATACATCTGTATAACTGTTTATTTCTAACTTTTCTATGAACATGAGTTGTTCATAGAGTTGTTCATGGCTTCTCCTTTTTTCTGCGCATCACTCTCGCGTTTGTCTGACAGGATCGAGTTTCAAAAACACGTCAATAATAAAGCCCACGTTATTATCATCAGCTCAAGAAGTTTGTTATACTTCAGATATAGACGCGTGGTGAGCGCAAGCAAGAAAGCGAAAACGCTCGCACTTTAGAAACTTTAAAAACTACAAGGCACAGGGTAGATTCTGCTCTACTCCATGGTTTTGTGGCTGTTCATCAAGACGACGACAAGGTTTGTTTGAGCCCGGATCGACCATGGCTCGTTATTATTTGTATATTAAATTACGCTGTAATCTCTCGGCTGTGTATTTTAAACATGGCAGGTTTTTTGTTTTCACTCTGGCTTGTTGCGCAAGCGAATGATGTATCTCTGTAAACCTATGGTGTTCAGCTGCGCGTGTAGCTCCGCCTTTTGGTACACTTTCCGGTGGTTGATACCCTTTCGAAAGGGTGCCGAAAAAGTGGTACCGTACAGTACGGTTTGGTACGCCTTTTGACAGTGGAAACTGCCATAAAAGCGTACCAAACCGTACCGTACCACTTAGTGGAAATGGGCCATAGGTTATAGCAGCTGAGTTAACGTCAGCTATATCAGTGTTGCAGAGTTGTAAAAGAGAAAGACTGACTGCATCTGTTTACACAAATTTCAATAAAAGACAGATTATTTTAATGTCCAAGTGTTCATACTTTCCTGAAAACATATTTTAAGTTGTTATTTACCACCACTGGCAGGCTATTGGGCATGTGATCACAGTGGTCTAGGCCCCCAAGAGATACGGCCCCCACTGCAGCATGCGTCCCTTATTTTATTGTATCAAAAGTGGTAATCCTACCTGGAAGGCCGATGTCCTGCAGATTTGAGTTCCAACCCCAATTAGACACACCTAAACCAGCTAATCAAGCTCTTACTAGGTGTACTAGAAACTTCCAGGCAGGTGTGTTAAAGCAAGTTAAAGAATATCATAGCATCTTTACACTTAATTTTGAGCAGGCACAGAACTGTTTCATGACGTCATGATTTTCCCAAGCACGATGCATTCCTGGATTAACATCTATGTCCTAATCCATACTTATTCCCTACTTCTAAAACAAAGCATAACTGTGAATTATAATAGTTAGATAACAGTTATGTAGAAGCGCATAAACCTAACCGTAAGCCTAAACTTAACATTAACTGCAAACATATCCCTTAATTCTGATTGGCTGACTGGAATTTTGTTCCAGGATCAATATAGATGTTACTCCAGGAACATGTCGTACTTGGTAAAATCAGGTTGGCCACCTTAAATCGGCTGTGTAAAGAGGACTTATGTGAAAAAGTGAGCTGTTTCAGACACTGCTAGTAAAAGAAAGCAGTCTGATGTTGGTTCTTGTTATCATGTCTTTCCTATTCGAATGTCAGTTGAGCTTAGATCAAATTGATCCCAGAATATTTGTTTAATTGTACAAAAAAAAAAATTAATTAGAGCATTGTGGCGAGGTGTAAACCATGTTTAACCCATTCAGAGTAGTGCTACAGTGCTGCATTCCCCCATTTTGTTTGTAGCCATGAGTTTAGCATCTCATAATTAATAGATACCTGTTCCTTTAGCTGTTGGTCAAATACTCAAATGCAAAAAACTGCACAAAAGACACAACATGCAAGACAGATCATCATCATGCTAGAGTACATTGAAAGGGTCGATTCATCTCTAATCTTCCTTCATTCTCATCTCTCTGTAATCTTCATTTTAGCGTGTAGCTCTTGCTGCTTCTCTGTTTGATTCAATCATCTTACATTTGTGTTTTTTCTTGCCCTTGCAGGTATGGTGACATGAGGGTCATGATGGCTTACGAGCTGTTCAGCATGTGGCAGAATTTGGGTGAGTGTCGTGATTCTCTCTCCATCTTCCAGCTCTTGTTTCATTCTCTTTTCCTGCATTTCTCTGCACACGCACAGACGTAAACATGAGGATTGACTGTAGAAAAGCAACACTGACCTCTAGAGGCGGAAGAAGGCACTGCACTACAGGAATTCCCTCGTAATCACATTTTCTGTACAGAGTAAAATGTTCAGTGGTTTTCAACCTGTGGGCCGTAATGGTATTGCAGGTTCCAGGTGTTATTGGTAGAAATTATATTTTTTAAGAGATTCACACACACAAAAAAAGACAATTCTGTTCCCATTTACTTGTTGCAAACCTGAGTTTCTTTCCTCTGTTGAACACAAAAGAAGGTATCATGAAGAAAGCTGAAAACCATTGACTTCCATAGTCTTTGTCCTACTTTGGAAGTCAATGCTTACAGGTTTTCAGCTTTCTTTAAAATATCTTATTGAGGTTAATCTCATTAACGTTTTGAAACCCTTGAGGGTGAATATGTTAATTTTGGGTTGAATTATCCCTTGAAAATGACACTATACAGGTTTATTTATTTTTTAATTTGTCAAACATTTGTTGCATTAGTGAAAGTAATACAATATTTGATTATATAACATAATCACGGTTATGGGTTTGCTTGGTTTGGCTGCAGGTGAGAATAAGATCCACTTCATACCAGGAATGATCGGCCCCTTTTTGGGTGTGACGCTTGTACCGCAAAACGAAGTCCGAAATATAATGATCCCCATCTTCCACGATATGATGGACTGGGAACAGAGAAAGAACGGCAACTTCAAACAGGTCCATTATACCTGCCATCTGCTTCTCTGTCTTTTCTTGCCTGTTTTTTTCCTCTTTTCTAAACCTGTTATGTTTCAGAGATTACAAAAGAATATGACTATGAATATGATATTTTGTTTATTTTTGATGTTTTAGCAATAGAATGGATAAAGAAAGAACATTAGACAAAATGGGGTATATGCCGAAGCATGCTAATAGGACTTTTAATTTGCCAGTAACCTGGGTTAAGCGCTTCCGGCGAATTGAATGCCAATGCAGAATCCGGTGCGTTTAAGGTCTGTTTTCTTTAAAAATCAGCGATCTCCACTGGCTGAGTGATATCCGATTTAAAGTGGGTCTCAGATTGTACAAGAAGCACTGCCTTAAATTACATTTCCCCCGCCATATCTTTATTATATGAGCATTTCTTTTACCCCAGTACATTCAATGGAGCTTCATCGTTAGCCTGCCGATTCTGACGGGCGCGTGCGAGTATACAGCTTTTTGTCTCGTTTTATGCTTGAGCAACCAAATAAATGCTAAAGTTTATTTAACTGAATGTATTTTAATGACATCACAACATCGATGCTGTATAAGGAACCGTATAAAATGGGAAAAAAGTTCACAATAACAGGTCACCGGAAGTGTATCAGCATGGGAACAGCACTAGCTCGGCATATACCCCATTATAAGCCCTTTTGTGGAATTTTCATTTATTTTCAAATAATCAATTCAATTGTTTATTTATATAGCTCTATTATATATATATATATATATATATATATATATATATATATATATATATATATATATATATATATAAGGTCCTGTCATTAACCTGGTGCAATGGGGCGCATGGCACGATGCAATTGTTGTTTGCTTGTTTCAACTTGGCGCAAGACTTGTTTGACGTTTTGCACCACGCTGTTTAAATAGCAAATGCATTTGCACTCATATGTGCGGCCATAGGTGTTCTGGTCTAAAAAAGGAGGCGTGTTGAGGCACATTGCTATTTTGAGAATCTATAATAGACTGTTCAATAGATCTGAACAAAGCCGGTCTATAGTCCAGCGGAGAACGCATCAGTTGTGCGGCTCTCTTACACATTGCTTAATACAGACAGGATGTACTGCAATATGCAAATATCTTTATATATGAAAAAAATTAAAGGATTAAAATATTACAAAAATTATTATTTTCTAGCCTACATAAATATAAAAACCACTGCCTCCATGCCTTCTTCATCTCGGCGGGCTTTTTTCAGTTTATTCATAATAATTTGCTTTTGTTTAATGTTATTATTATTAGCAGTATTATTTATTATATGCATATTTATATTTGTTTTATTAAAAACAAGCTTAGATTTGAACACCTGTCAGGTTTTAGACAAAATGGGGTACAGCATGTGTATTAGGATATAACTAAGTTTTTTAAACACACTTCGTTATTATTATTCATTTATTCGTTTGCTGGAAATTAGAACTGAATTTAGAAATAGTTTTGAAACAAATCTTTGCGCTTAACAAGCTAAATTAATTATTTATAGGCTAATGGATATCTGTGCGTACAACAAGTTTCCCTATCCACAACAGTGAAAGTGAAAGTAATTAATGAGGAGGCTCATCTCTCATCCTCATGCTGTAGATGCTTTGTTTAACTGTTTTCTTTCTAGTGAAACACTCAGTTTTTCCACTTACAAAGTCTGCCATGTAAATAGCAAATGCGCTATGGCACGACGCAACTGACTCTTAAAGGGAATGGAAGTTGAGACTTTGATTGGTTTATTCTCAAAACACACCTATAACTCATTAAGAAAATAAGCTCAACCCTTTTAGACCATGGGCCATAGCGCAAAGCGAATTCTTCCATCCGTAAAGTAGCAAAAGTAGATTCTGACATGACCTTAATGCTTTTGCGCCCTGCCCTTTGCGTATGGATCGTCAAAATAGAGCCCACAATATTAGATATAGATTTAATTAGATAAGATATAGATGTATAGTTATATAATATTAGATGTTATTTAATGATTTGCTTGATTGGCCTAGACAGACAGATAGACAAAGATATAGATTTAATTAGATAAGATATAGATGTATAGTTATATAATATTAGATGTTATTTAATGATTTGCTTGATTGGCCTAGAAAGACAGATAGACAAAGACAGACACACAGACAGACAGACAGACAGACAGACAGACTGATAGACAGATAGATAGATAGATAGATAGATAGATAGATAGATAGATAGATAGATAGATAGATAGATAGATAGATAGATAGATAGATAGATAGATATAATGTGATGAAAAATAAATAAAAATTAGCATAATTTATATATACTTATGAATAAGTATAAACTGTTTAATTACATGTGAATGAACTGATGCTTATGGTGCAGGTGGAGGCGGAACTGATAGACAAACTGGACAGTCTGGTGTCTGAGGGCAAAGGAGACGAGAATTACAGAGAGCTCTTCAGTTTGCTGTAAGTAAACACAAACACACACACACACACACACACACACGGGAATTGGTGGTTTACGAGGACTCTATAGGCATCATGTATTTTATACAGTAAAAACAATCATTTTATGACCTTACCGCAAAACCCAACCTTTACAGGAAGCATGTGTGCAAACTTTGAATGTCAAAAGAACTTGTAATTATGATTTTGAAGCATTTTAAATTGAGGACACACTGCATGTCCTCATTAACCCCTTCAACATTGTGATACCTGGGTCTTACTCATGTCATAATACAAACGTGTCCTCATAAAGCACATAAACAAGCACACCCACACACAGATTGAGTGCTTTTGCTATAACCCGAGTGTCTCTGATTTTGCCTTGTGCTGCGGGATTATTAGAACTCAGCTGTTTGGGCCGTACCCCAGGTAAGAGGAAACCCACTCTTTTCAGGCCAGTCAGAAGCCACTCAAAAGGATCTTCCATTACAAATCCCTCTATTTCCTCTGTGAAGTGTCCTTAATTGATGAGTTATATGTTGCCGTTTATGTTTAGTCTGCTGGAGAAGATCGAGCAGGAGACCTGGAGGGAGACAGGCATCTCCTTTGTCACGTCTGTCACGCGCCTCATGGAGCGACTGCTGGATTACAGGTATTACTTTAGTTTTACTCTCTGTACTAATAATAATGCTGTATTGATTGAACATAATTCACAATTGGTTCACTTTTGGTCTGATTTTGTCATCATTTACCCTCCCTTCACTTGTTTCAACCTGTTTGAGTTTCTTTGATCTGTTGAACACAAACAGACAGCCGGAAACCTCATTGACTTCCATAGTATTTGTTTTTCCGACTATGGAAGTCAGTGGCTACAGACAAAAGAAACTCATAAAGGTTTTGAACCACTTGAGGGAGAGTAAAAAGTGAGTAAATGTTAATTTTGGGGTAATTATCTCTTTAAATTTACAATTAGTAGATTAGTAATTCAACTTTAAATTAAGTTATAAACTTTACTGGTAACTGAAACTGGTTATTAAACAATTAGTTTTATTTTTAGTTAGATATAATAACACTGATGAGCATATACTGCAGTAAGTGGCTTTTGGGCACATGTAGTCTTTCATAATACACTAATTGGCCACTTTATTAGGTACAACTGTCCAACTGCGCGTTAACGTAAATTTCTAATCAGCCAATCATATGGCAGCAGCTCAGTGCATTTAGGCATGTAGACATGGTCAAGACAATCTGCTGCAGTTCAAAGCGAGCATCAGAATGGCGAAGAAAGGGGATTTAAGTGACTGAACTTGGCATGGTTGTTGCTGCCAGACGGGCTGGTCTGAGTATTTCAGAAACTGCTGATCTACTGGGATTTTCACGCACAACCATATGGGGTTTACAGAGAATGGTCCGACAAAGAGGAAATATCCAGTGAGCGGCAGTCCTGTGTGCGCAAATGCTTTGTTGATGCCAGAGGTCAGAGGAGAATGGCCAGACTGGTTCCAGCTGATAGAAATAAGCTTTCGTTACAACCGAGGTCTGCGGAAGAGCATCTCTGAACACACAACACCTCCAACCTTGAGGCAGATGGGCTACAGCAGCAGAAGACCACAACGGGTGCTACTCCTGTCAGCTAAGAACAGGAAACTGAGGATACAATTCACACAGGCTCACCAAAACTGGACAATAGAAAACAATAGAAAGAAAATATGCCAGACTACTTTGGACTGTGGGGGAAACCGGAGCACCCAGAGGAAACCCAGTCCAACACGAGGAGAACATGCAAACTCCAATTAGTAACCCCAACTGACTCAGCCTTGGGCGAAGCAGTGGCGCAGTAGGTAGTGCTGTTGCCTCACAGCAAGAAGGTCGCTGGGTCGCTAGTTCGAGCCTCGGCTCAGTTGGCGTTTCTGTGTGGAGTTTGCATGTTCGTGTGGGTTTCCTCCGGGTGCTCCGGTTTCCCCCACAGTCCAAAGACAAAGACATGTGGTACAGGTAAATTAGGTAGGCTAAATTGTTTGTAGTGTATGAGTGTGTGTGTGAATGAATGTGTGGATGTTTCCCAGAGATGGGTTGCGGCTGGAAGGGCATCCGCTACGTAAAAACTTGCTGGATAAGTTGGCGGTTCATTCCGCTGTGGCGACCCTGGATTAATAAAAGGACTAAGCCGACAAGAAAATGAATGAATGAACTGACTCAGCCAGGATTTAAACCAGCGACCTTCTTGCTGTGAGGCGACAGTTCTAACAGCTATCGTGTCACCCCATTATCAACATTTATTTTTGAATTTTGTAATGGTCTCTCGACCAAAGTCCTTTGATGTTACATCATACAGACGAGTGTACAGTTGCTGTAACTCCACAAAGATTCTGCCATTTCATGTCCACATAGCAGCACATTCCTCTCGCTGCTACTTTGCCATTTTAAAAGCAGTGGATGAAAGCGATTCTGAGCTTCTATTGGTCAATGTGACGGAACCTGCTGTAGATATAAGGAACAAATGTAACATGCTAGACCTTCTGTGTTGACATTGTAAAGCTGGCATCAGTGCACTATGACTCACTACACGAGAAGAAATGATTAAATCTTACGCTCTGACACATTTTTCTTGTTTACAAATCCCCACAACACCCTACGTCAAGCAAATTGTGCTGAAATCAGGAAAAGATATGCGTAATCTGAATTAATTGTGTAGTATTTAAACCTTAAATTGAATGCTTGGTCAATAAATATTTGGATGTTTAGTAACCCTGGCCCACACATCTTAAATAGATGGATGTATCACTGCAGCAAGAGCATACAACGTTCCTGTTCAGTCTATCATATGTAATCTAAAAGCAAACAGTAGAAATCTCTTTATAAGTTGCATAGAAAGCAGCCAATCAGATTCAGACTTCATATTGTGCATGTATTTGATCAGAGGGCGTGGCATCTGTAACTAATGAGACGTCCTGTTTCTGTTGTTGGCAGAGATTGCATGAAAGGTGATGAGACGGAAAACAAGAAGATCGGTTGCACGGTCAACCTGCTGGTGAGTTTCAGCTTTCATAATAAACATGACGCAGCTTTCTTGTGAGCAAGCTGAACTGACCTGAGAGTCACATGATCTGGACGTTTACAGAATTTCTACAAGTCGGAGATCAATAAGGAGGAGATGTACATCCGATACATTCATAAGCTGTGTGACATGCACCTGCAGGCGGAAAACTACACAGGTGAGACACTTCATCTTACTGCAGGGGTGTCCAAACTCGATCTTGAAGGCCCGGTGTCCTGCAGATTTTAGCTCCAAGGGTCCGTTCTTCGTACCTCACTTAAATGATCTAAGATGATTTGGCAGATTCTGGATCTTTTGATCTTGATAACTGATCTCTCGCTAATATGGTTCTTCAAACAAGTTCGCGAATCAGATTAGAATGTCTGGATGAACTGATCTGAGATCGCTGCGTGTGTTGTGAAGGACAGATCTATCGATCCTCGAAATCATGATCAGCAATGCAACGATTGGCTGACGGCACAGCAGCGTAATGACATCATCTGATTAATATTCAATTATCCATGTGAGCAAAATTACATCAAATTAGCAGTAAACGGTTTGTTAAATATGACACGCAATAACCTTCCACATTTGTTGTGAGCTGCAGGCTTTACACTCTTATGTTTCAAGAGTATTCATCATGTATTTATCATGCATATTAATGTATTTAGTTCTACATTTAGAAAAGATTTTCTTTATTATAGTAGCCGTTTTTTAATCGGTGTAAAGAATAACTGGTTGTTTACAAAAGCATTTTGATATTGGTAAAGGCGTCTGCAACTTTTGTGAAGCATCAAATCACCGTCATATTAGCTGTCAAAACATGTTTATGACTGCATAAATGTAATATTGCTTTAAAAAATAAAGTCACATATTGTGCATGTTTATTATACACAATTTGTACTAAGCGATCTAAAAAGCTCATATCAATAAGTTTTCTCCTTGCACCAAGAGAAAGTCTTTGTACTTTCATTTCGAGGGTGCAGATTGCATAAGTTTTATTAATTTATATAACTTTATTTATTTTATTAATAACTATAACTTTATAGATATAGTTTAAAAAATATTTACTCTTTTCCCAAGTGTATATAACTACTACTGTAAGAAAATATCAGCATTCGGTACATACGTTCTGTATTATCTTTGCTTGAACTGAGCCGATCTAATCCTGTTTATATGAATTGAACCTGCTCCCGATCAGGTTTGACCTAGCAGAACTGTTGCTATGACAACAACTCTTGGATCAGCTTTGAAGAACAAAACGATCCTGGATCGTGTCAAATCGTCAATAACCAAATCCAGCTAACTAGTAATCCACATACGAAGAACGGACCCCAACTTGCTTCAACATACCTGCAGGGATGTTTCCAGAAAACCCAGTAAGAGCTTGATTAGCTAGCCCAGGTGTGTCTGATTGGGTTTGGAAATAAACTTTGCAGGACACGGGCCCTCCAGGTCCAAGTTTTGACACCCCTGTCTTATTGTATTCAAAAGCTGCTTATGCCACATGACACAGAACAGTTTACAAAACATCTGATAGACATGTACAGATATTCAATTTAAAAAAAGTTTCAAGAGTTGACACTTAGCTGATGATTAATTATAAAGCTTGTCCCAGGAGAGAGCCCTGAGCTCATAAGATCCTCGAGCCTGAGGCTCCCTCCCGTTTGCAAGGTGAAATGGGAGTTTGAGCTCAAGTAGATCTGGAGAACTCCCTGCTGTAGTAGCTAATGAACGGATAGTGATTGCTCTTAAGAGATAACTACTTACTAGGAGCATGTCTATGATGCTGATTTGGATTAGTCAGTAAACTTAAGTTGCATGTTTTTGGACGGTGGGTGGAAATCGGGGAACCTGGGGGAAACCCATGTGAGCACAGGGGGAATGTGTAAACTCCACACAGAAACGTCGACTGGCTTGGAAAGGACTAGAACCAGTGACGTTCTTGCTGTGAGGGAATAGTGCTAACCACTGGGCCATCGTGACACCCATCTAGGAAAGGAGGAGTAGTAGGCGTGGAAGGAGAGATTCTTCAAAAATAAGATGGCTGTGATATGGAACTTAGGGTATCGTCTGATTGGTGAATCATAAATTGGATAAAGCGGGACCAGCCGCAAGCAATCATAAGCATGATCCTCTCAAAATTAGTTTATAAATAAACTTCACATAGTGCTTTTCACAATAATTATCGTTACAGAGCAGCTTCACGAAAGGTGCACATCATTACACAACAGTCAAAAACAGAAAGGTTAAGGAATTGTGTAAAGTGATGGCAGTATATAAAATGTTAACCTGCAGTTATAGAATATAAAGTGTCCTTCCAAAAGAAATAATATTTACATGCAGGGCTTGACATTCACACCCGCCAAATGCGGGCAAATTTCAGTGGTGGCGGGTAAGACAGACACTCCCACTAGCCACTTTGGCTGGTTGAAAATAATTTTCCTGGATACTAATTCTTAAAAGCAGGCTTCGACAATAAGGATGTTCTTATATGCAAACAAAGGTGAGAAGCAACACGACTGACAAAAATAATTACATTCGAGCGAGTAATAGAAAGCAGGTGAATACCGAACGAGAGGATAAGCGCTCGCGCTAACAGCTGAGGTGATGCGCGTGACTGTTTAAAACGCGTGCGCGCTCCCGTTTCCTTGCGTGAAGTAGTTAAATGGTGATCTGGACCTTTAGCCAGGACAGATTACTGTGCATATGTTTTGTTAAATAAAAAGTATAGTATACAGCTATATTTTGCTTGTTTTGACACATTTAAAATTTGTGGCTAAGAAATAATTAATTGTTTATGTTTGCTGTGGTCAGAGACAGGGGTGTAGCGGACATTTTAAAAGTGGGGGGAAAGCTGTATGAAATCCAAAGGTTTACATTCTTAATCAGCTTTTTCTAAATGGTCTGTCTCTTAAAGTGAGGGGGACGTATTCGCCCTGTCCCCCCCGACTGAGCTCTAAATTATGTAAAATAAAAACTGGTTGTAATACTATAAAGCCATAAACCATTTGCTCATGATTATTGAGCAAGCTCATACACGACACACAAAAAGTGAAATAAATGAGAATGTGGAGATAAGGCGAAATCTAAATTAAGTCATTTTAGCATGTCAAAGTCATATTTGTGTGTATACAATATATTTTCTAAACAATAAAATTGTGGCTAGTGAAAATGGTGAGTGGCTAGTAATGTTGGAAAGTAGCCACAGTGGCTGGTGATTAAAAAAGTTAATGTCAAGCCCTGGATATATGTAATAATGTTACATGAAGAGTTCAGATGCAAAAACCTCTGAAAGCCATTTGCAATTTTCTTCATAAATAAGCATTTTTATTGCTTACTTGATTTTTTTCGTAACTTCAAGTTTATGGCAAAGAGTACATCCTTTCATGCTGCGTTCACACCAGATGCGGAACGCGTGTCAAGCGCTAGTAATTTACATGTTAAGTCAATACAAACGCGCGAATAGACATCCTGCGGCGCGAATGACGCGAAATTGCGCGAATGGCGCGATACGCGCGAATGGCGTGGTGCGAATTGAGCGTTTAGCACATTTTTGCGTGAATGACTCGAGTTCGTAAATCTGAACTTCAGCAGACATTTGCGATGCGTTTACCAATCAGAAGTTTGCTCTTGTGAGGGCGTGATTGTGACGTAGAACCTGTTGATGGTGTCCCAGGGGAAATCTTCAGCCTACACCGACAACAAGTCATCAAACTGGGCTTGGCTCAGTCAGAAGCACTGCTGAAAGCCTTCGTCATCCAGGTTCAGTTTCTGGAGGAGTTTGTGAGCTCACAGAGCTGGATGCACCTCTGAAAGGATGTAGTGGACTCAGACACAACCCTAAACGTATCGACGCTGTTTTTCAGTCTTCATAAAGCACATAAACACTGTTATTTTCTTCATAAAATCCATGTTAGCCATTTAGCTATGAAGCTAGAGTCACCGGTCAAACAGAAGCTTTGCCCATCAGGCAAATCCGCGTCTGTTCTGAAGTGAATTTGACGCGCGAATGAAGCGGATTTGATACGTGAATGAAACGGGGTTTGACGCGCAAATGAAGCGATCAGTATTTAGGAAATATACAGTAAGTTACAAAGTCACCAATGGTACCAGATGAAACCATAAAACAGCTATGAGATCTTAAAATTTATGGAAAGAGTCTTAAAATTGTCTTAAAAGGTACTGAACTTCACTCTCTGATTCCTGTAAATACCCTTACTATGCCTACCATTGTGTCCCACAGAGGCGGCGTTCACCCTGCTGCTGTACTGGGAGCTGCTCCACTGGGAGGAAAGACCCCTCCGAGAGTTCCTGCATTATCCAGCGCAGAGCGAATGGCATCGCAAAGAGGGTCTCTGTCGTAAGGTCATCCACTACTTCAACAAAGGAAAGGTATTTACTGATGCAACTGAGTTTCAAGTCGTCTAGTATGTTTTGCCAGGGGCGTTGCTAGGGTCGAAAGGGATGGGGGCTTAGCCCCAAAGAAGTCAAGAGATTTTTTTTTTCAGTTTTTCTCAAAATAGGGTGATGTGAGCATTGTGGCACTTTAAATACATGTAATGCCTGTTTCATTCATACTTGAGTAAAAGTAGTAGAACATTCCAGGAAATCCCCGAGAACGGAATAAACATATAAAGGCTTTAACTGTGTTCTTCCTGCCATTTTAGGTTTTTTCATAAAAATAAATTAATTTAAAAATCCGATGCTAACTGACATAGCATGTTACAATATAGCTATAAAATAATAAGCTAGATGCATGAACTCACAGTGATTTAACTATTACTGAAACAAATGTGACTGGCATATCTAGATAAATATGTCTAGATATCTATATCATATCTGGAAAGCTAGTACAATTTTTGTTTTTTAAAAACTCGCATGCGTTTACATTATTATGATGCACATTTTATTGATTGGTTATTTTATTTCACCAAAACTACACACATCACACATTTTATACTTTGAAAACAAATATTAAGCTTTATATTAAGCTTATTTAAGCTATATTAAGCTTAACTATTCAGTTTTATTATTACCTCATCAGCTTCAGCTCCTCAAAATAAATAATGAATGAATACCATGACAACATGACAACTGTCCCACTCCCACCTGCCGATAGAAACAGGTACTGCTGAACAGCTGACTTTAAATACCTGACACAAAAGCTATGTTAAGTGGAATGCACGTGATGTATGTGGTAATTTTAAGAACTTGGATTTCAAAACAAATGTTATAAAACCTATTTTTATTTGTGCAACATTTTCCAAAAGATCAGGGATTTTTGACAATACATTAGGGGCTTAAGCCTCCCATCAATCCCAATTCACCTGTACCGCATGTCTTTGGACTGTGGGGGAAACCAGAGCACCCAAAGGAAATCCACGCAAACGCAGGGAGAACATACAATCTCCACACAGAAACGCCAACTGACCCAGGAGACTCAAACCAGCGACCTTCTTGCTGTGAGGCGACAGCACTACCTACTGTGTCGCCTAACATTAGAGTCCATTCACTCTTTTAAAGGCCTAAATATATCTAATCATGTACTTAATAATGTATTAAAGAGTCCCTATTATGGGTTTTTGAAAATTACCTTCCATGTCGTAACACAGCTCTAAGTGAAGTGAAATATTCAGCAAAGGTTTAAATCTGAAAGTGGACGGTGTTTAAAACTATTGATTCATCTATAAAAGAGTCGACTCATAGTGGTTTGAATGAATCGTCTTGATAACGAGTCTTTAGCCATTTCGGCGTGACATGGATACGAAACATAAGCCCCGCCCAATTGTTGCACGCACAAACCCGGGAAAATTTAACCTGTAGCCCCGCCCACACGCAAAGAAGAAGAGGAAGACAAACAGATCCCAGTTGAATCAAGTCATGAAGATGCTGTGCTTAGCTGGATATTACTGGAAGTGTGAGGGGAAAGCTAGTGTTAATTTCTCGACCCAAAGATAAGGCTGTGATGAGTCAGTGGTTGAGGTTTATTTTTGCAAAAATACCTCAGCATTACAGCCCAGCCTTGTGCTGTTACTGTCGTCTTTCTGACGATTGCTTCAGCAATCTACATGCTTACAAGGGGACATTCGTCAGATGTTTGTTAAAGGAAGGATCAGAAAAGACTATTAAAGTGTGGGACTTTGTCAGAGCTCGACAGGAACTTTATCAGTACAGAGCTCATGGATTAGTTTCTTCCTCCATTTCACTAGTGTAAGTAAATGGTTGCCTCCTTGTTTTCTCTAGCTTGTTTTACTTACAGATATAAATGCGTTTTGGAGCTTATGATCTACTGCCGCTTGTCCTTGCTATGGCCACCGTCAGCTTTTCCTACACACGTGCAGCAGTCAAGGTTCAGAATAGTTTGGATGGATTATGGATTAATACTGAATGTGTGTCATGGTTAAGAATGAAGCAATATGCTGGTGTTTAATTGCTTTAATGCACACACAGGTGAGGTGTCTGAATAACACTGTTGAAAACCGGGGTACTGTGTACTGCGATGTTAGTAAGTTAACTACTATGAAGCGTGTTTCCGTTGCAATCGGATCCTTTACCAATATTGGCGACTCAGGGAATTCACAGACTGTACCAAGATGCTGAGAACCATGGGAGGGGCCAGTTGAAATTATGGGATTTTCCGGTATAATACCAAAATGGGGGGGTGGCTGGAGATGGGTGTAAAATACGGGAGACTCCTGGGAAAAAACAGGAGTGTTGGCAGGTATGCTCACACATGCACTCTTAAAGTCTTAAATCAAAAAATCGAAATTTATGGCTTTAAAAAGTCTTAAATTTGCTGTTCTAGGTCTTAATTATTTTTGCACAGGTCTTATTTTTGCGATGTCCATGTAACGCTACATCTAATGCTCATTTAAATTCTTTTTGTTTGTTTTTTGTTTTGTTTGGTTTTTGGAGTGTTGTAGTTCTTTATTTCACTAGTCCAATTGTAATTTGCGGTATTACAACTACAAAAAGGTCAACTTGCAATAGTCAATCAGCTTTCTGATATTAAACTCAGTGACCGCGGCGAATGTGACATCATCGCTGTGTTTGCGGAAGTCCGCTTTGATTGCGCGTGACATGATTTCGGCTGGCAGAGTATGCCGTTATTTCACTGACAAATGTGACAAATACGAGAGAGCGAATCTCTGCTCACGCGCCGGTTTCCTTTGTTCATGGACAAAACTGCTTGCGAGCTCTCAAAACACTGGCTGCTCATGTGCGAATGATCTGCTCTCGCTCCGTCGGACTCCTTTAAAGCTTTTGCTCTCCAGAGATGCTTCAGCATACTGTAGTATTAAGAATAGTGAACTGATAAAATGAAATACTGTAGTTTTACTACAGTAAAGTATGGTCAATTGTAGAAAAATATACCCTTTATTGTAAAAAAATAAATAAATAAAGCACTGGGTAGTTTGTTTTTAATACACTTGTTGTGTTACCATAGCAACTATAGTATTACCACAACAGAGTAATTGAAGTACTTTACTGTACTTTACAAAACACTGTACAGCAGACTGTAGTTCACTTTATTTTAGTGATAAAATGGGATTGATAGTGGGATTTATTTGAAGAGTTAATAGTACAGTAGGCTATAATACCTAATTAAGTTTTTACCTATTTTCTATAACAGTTACATTTCTGCTTGCCAGAATGACCAATAATTATTGGCTAGAAATTGCAACAGCCATGGGAAAGAAGGAAAGTTTTTGTAAAACTTTGAAAAAACCTGAGGGATAAGTTTGTTAAAACCAAGTGTGCCCCAAGCCTACGTTTGAGTGAAGGTTTCGGCCGTTAGATCGCCCCCTGGGGGCTGGCTGCAGTACAAGTCATAAAGCCCGCCTCCTCCGTGTTAATGAAGGAGACTTGAGCCCAAATAAAAAAAAATATTACACTTGCAATAAAATGTCCCGAAAGATAGTTCTGGTCGATTAAGGCACTGGTTATTGTGCTGAAATAGGTGCAGATCTTCATTTTTGTAAACAGTTTGTTTTTAGCAGTAATTTAATGCTGGGCGTGTCATCGTGATTGACAGCTGTGATTGACAGTTTCTCAAAGCGCGGCGTCTGAGCTTCGGCAGGAGACTGAAGTAGACTGAAATGTTATTATTCGATTTCTGTGTTATTTTACGATGACAAAATGAGTTCAGCAGTAAACTATAGTTTCTGACATACATGATCCTGGTGAAACACTGTTTATTCGCTAAGTTCAGGGCTTTTTTCGGGCTTTATTAGTTTGCTGATACACGCCTAACCACCCAGATAGCAAAACACAGTTCCGGCTAGATTCTCGCCTGCCGGAGACTTATCTCTTAGAGCTCAGACTGACTAATGTTACCTCTGCTGGACCTACTCCGGATGCCTGGACTCACTGCCCGATTCCAGTCCGAGTCAATCGAGCCAGATGCGGCGGCCGAGCGAGCAGGCGCTGCCGCATGCGAGCCGGAATCAGCCCGCGACGCCGCGAGTAAGTTATGCGCTGCGGCCTGGAGCTGGCGCGATTGAATATATAAAACCCTCATATTTGTTAACGTTATTACATCCATTTGTGTTGATATGACAGCAAACGCATGCTGAGAAGTTCGGGGGGCGTAGTTGATTTTACATAAAGCGTTTGATTGGAAGCTCGACTCTGCTCATTTTCGCGGCTCCTCCTCTGGCTCCATCAGACAATCCTTCTGCGCATGTCTGGCTCCAATTTCAGCAGTCTTTTGCGACAGTTTGTGCCCGTCAAGCAGGCGTTTTGCCCTCAAGGCGTTCAATGGGAAAAAGGGCTGTCGCGTCGTCCATATTTTTTACAGTCATTGGTTAAAACAACAAAAAAGAGGCCCCCAAAAACATCTTCAATGATGATGATTATCTTTTTATTCGTCTGATTTTACTTTGTTTTTTTGGAGCGCCCCCTGTCATTTAAAAAAAATATCTCAATGGTGAATGTGTCAAGTATAAAAGCCTTAATCCGTTTTGTGAGTTGTGCGATGCGGTGCCAGGTGAAAGTATAAATCTGCATTAAGATGTTTGTTTGTTTTTTTGTAGTTCAATGGTGCATTTAACTTTAGTACTGTTCAATTTAAATAACTTTATCTTACCCCTAATTTTGTGCTTTTACATTTTCTCTCGCGTGTTTTTCATATTGCGATATAGGTCTTAAATTTAATACTCAATGGTCTTAAAAAGGTCGTTAAAGGTCTTAAATTTGACATTATGATATCTGCAGAGACCCTGTTATTGTTGATAAGCCGTGCTGGACATTTCACTCTGTCTCACGCTAAATGCTGTCAACCAACTGCAACAGGCTGTCATTAGTCCAATCAGCACAGAATAGCATCTCGCTAAGAAGGCTTTAGAAACAAATTAATTGTTAACGATTCATATGGGAGTCGCTGAGATAATTAGGTAAAAATAAATGCATATTATAAGACAATAAAAGTGTTTTTTGACCTTGCATCCATATCAGTATGTTGTTGGAGACCCATAAAACCGAAATATGACTTTTTTCAATGTATAATAGGGACTCTTTAAAAGCATGTTAAAGTTGCGGTTGAGCTCACAAATGTTTGGTGCAATACCAAACTACGTCCTTGTGCAAATGGTCGTGGGGGTCTAAAATGTCCATCAGTTGTAGCTTTCGAAATCCTTCATTCTAAAGGGCTCTTCAAAGTGGCCATGGTTTGGAACGATATTTCAATATGGCCGCCATGATTGCTGTCAATTTGAATTGTCCTTTAGAGATAATTGTCCTTTCCACGATGGACATCCAGCATTCTCCAGCCTCCTGCGCCTAGACTGCAGCTCTGAACAGGAAGTTTGACCAGAGGAGAAATGGTCATGCCCAATTGAGCCTGGTTTCTCTCCTTCACATTGGTCTGTTGGTGAAGTTTGTTCCTCCACTGTCTCCACTGCCCTGCAATGTTTGGGCCTTGGGGAGCTGCACATCTTCAGTGTTTCGACTTTCAGCAGTGAAGATCTGAACTTCAGCTCTGAACACTGGACTGACACAGCTTCAGTTTACTAGATCGTCTGTGTTCAGCTGCTGCCACACAATCTACGTTGGAAGCGCTGGAGAAATAAATATGAATGGGATTGAATTTAAAGGGTGAAACATGCTGCCATGTGATTGGCTGATTGGAGTTTTTTACATTAATGAGCAGTTTAACACGTCTACCTAATAATGTGGCTGGTCAGTCTACTTAACTATCAGGATCTTTCTTATTTTATAAATTGCACATGAAACCAGCAGTCTTCTCTTGTTCTCTTCTCAGTGTTGGGAGTATGGCATCCCGCTGTGCCGAGAACTAGCCTTTCAGTACGAGTCCCTGTACGATTATCAGAGTCTCAGCTGGATACGGGTCAGTGCCTTTTGATGTTCTTTTTAGAAAACGTGCATATATGAATAGCGATTATATAACAGCACTTTGAGTGGACGTCGCAGCTATTAATGTACTGTTATGTATTATGCTCAGAAGGAGGTCAGCGCTGTGTGAATATTCAGCTTTTTCTTTCTGCACAGAAAATGGAGGCGGCATATTATGACAACATCATGGAGCAGCAGCGACTGGAGCCAGAGTTCTTCAGGGTGGGGTTTTATGGGCGGAAGTTCCCTTTTTTCCTCAGGGTGAGACTTTACTTCTATATGCTCTATTTCTTTGTACGAATAATAATTAACTTTATGTAAAACATGTGTTATATATATTTTTTTTTTTCTCTCAGAATAAGGAGTTTGTTTGTCGGGGTCATGACTATGAAAGGCTTGAAGCCTTTCAGCAAAGAATGCTGGGGGAATTTCCTCAAGCCATCGCCATGCAGCACCCGAATCAACCAGATGAGGGCATTTTACAGGGTGATGCACAGTGTATCCTTCACCATAATGGGATTAAATGTTTGATGTATGCATGTGTTTATTCAGTTCGTCAGGTCCGTTGATTGACTGTTTCATTGATTTATATCGGTAGGATGGATGGATGGATGGATGGATGGATGGATAGATGGGTAGGTGGACGGACAGACGGATGGTTTGGTTGGTTGGCTGGATGGATGGTTGGATGGATGGATGGATGGATGGATGGATGGATGGATGGATGGATGGATGTATGGATAGATGGATGGATGGATGGATGGATGGATAGATGCACAGATGGATGGTTGGTTGGTTTATTGATTTATTCCATTAATTGGTAGGTTAGTTGGTTGGATGGATGGATGGATGGATGGGTAGGTGGGTGGGTGGACGGACGGACAGACGGATGGTTTGGTTGGTTGGTTGGTTGGTTGGTTGGTCTGATGGATGGATGGATGGATGGATGGTTAGTTGGATGGATGTATGGACAGATTAATGGATGGATGGATGGATGGATGGATGGGTGAGTAGGTGGGTGGGTGGACGGACGGACGGACGAATGGTTTGGTTGGTTGGTTGGCTGGTTTGATGGATGGATGGATGGATGGATGGATGGTGGGTTGATTGGTTGGTTGATTGGTTGGATGATTGGTTGGTTGGTTGGTTGATTGGTTGGATGATTGGTTGGTTGGTTGGTTGGTTGGTTGGTTGGTTGGTTGGTTGGTTGGTTGGTTGGTTGGATGAATGGATGGTTGGTTCATTGATTAATTCCATTGATTGATTGATTTGTTAATTCATTAGTTCCTTCATTCGTTCATTACATTATGTGGTCATTCTTCCATCCTTCATCACTTAATTCAACTATTTATTTATGCATTAGTTTATTTTATTATGATGTGCACTCCTTATTTTTTAGCAAAAATATTTTTTTAAAGATGTATGTTTGACGTGTTTGCCTTCATTGACAGGACAGTATATAAACAGGAAGTGAAGGTGGAGAGAGCAAGGGAGGAAGGATTATAGAAAGGTCCACATGCCAAGATTTAAATGTGGGATGCCTGAAGCGCAGTTGGTGCAATCAGTGCAGACAATGACATAAACTCTTGACAGCATTCTTATTTCCAGTTTGATTTATTCGCCTATACTACAAGTTGAAAAAAAACAGTAGCGGTGTTTTGCCTTGACATAAGCTTTGCTAGACCTCCAGATCTACGCCGTGTCTGCAGTTCCTGAAAACATGGACGTTCTTCAGATGGACCGCGTGCCCGACCGCATCAAGAGCTTTTACAGAGTCAACAACGTCCGACGATTCAGATATGACCGACCATTCCACAAGGGTCCTAAAGACCGGGAGAATGAGTTCAAGGTAAAATTATGCCTCTCTTCACTTCTGGATTATGATGAACCGCATGTTACTTAAAGTGTTGTTTTGTTTTCAGAGTCTATGGATCGAGCGAACCACACTAATCCTCACCCACCCTCTGCCCGGCATATCCCGCTGGTTTGAAGTGGACAAGCGAGAGCTGGTGGGTTAATCTGCATAATCTTTAATGTGATCAGCTCGTTTACATGAATATTCTTAACCTGTTTGTGCTTAAAGTGATAATTCACCCTTAATTATAATAATCATTACTGAATTATGCACTACTTATACTTATTTTTAGCCCTTTTCATTTCCCTTTTTTTATATGTTACTCTAAATTACAAGGGAACATTCATCCATATTTTGACATTTGATAAAGGTGATTTAAAACATTAAAGAAGATACTTTACTTGTATTTGATATGCTTTCTATGTATGTAAACTCGAATGGGAAAATACTGCAGTAATCCATAGTAAATATTTTTTAAATCATACTATAAAATACTACTGTAGTATTAACAATGGTAAACTGATTTAACTGTAATGCTGTAGTATAAACTGTGGTGTAGTAAATATAACCTAAAGTATTTGTTTATATTACTGTATTTAGTGTATTATCATAGTAGCTGTAGAATTACAAGATTATTCACTATAATCTGATTCAGAAACACATATATAGTACGTTACTAATATGTTTACGTTCACAATTCCTTCACGTACGTAAAATTAGAAACTTTTAATCATCAAATCATGCCACACAAAGACTAAACTCAAGAGAATAGTCAAAATATGTAATAAATGTCAGTTTAACAAGTGGATTTGCTGAAGATAAATGAGGTGTGTACCTTCTGCCTGTCATGTGTTGTAGGTGGAGGTCAGTCCACTGGAAAACGCCATTTATGTGGTGGAGAACAAGAACCAAGAGCTGCGCACCCTGATCAGTCAATACCAGCACAAACAGCTGCACGGAAACATCAACCTGCTCAGCATGTGCCTGAACGGCGTAATCGACGCCGCCGTCAACGGAGGAATCGCCAGATACCAGGAGGTGAACACCAAATTTGAACACCAAATTCACTCGAAGCTATCGGGCATATGGCAGTCAATGGTGATAAGTTAAAAACAAACACTTACAAGCAAGTCCAAGGCTGCGTCCGAAATTGCCTACTACTATAGTAGGTACTACATTTGAATTGGGATTTTCTACACTACCATAAGAAAAGTACATTCTATATAGTATTAATGGAACTCGGAATGGATCACATGACATACCCACGTCAGTTGCGTCACTTCTCTGTCGATTCTCGTACGTGGCTTAATGGGGTAGCATAGCATCCATTGGATAGGATATTCCATCATGTTCTGAGTTTGCAGGTAGCCTATATGTTTCAATTAAATAGCATTTTAGTGTCTCTTATGTGAATTTATATTTCATTTTTTTACAGGGGTATATTATTTCACACTTCATGCTTCTAGTAAGATTCTGCAGTGTGAATGCATGAAGGAACATTCCGAAGTGAACCACCAGTTGGTCTCAATATTGATTCCATTTGCCATTTTGGCTAAGATCATCCTAAAATGTCTGTAATTTATTATTGTTGTAGTTGGTCTAATCTATCAATGAGATTGACTTATTCTTTAATGCAGAAGTGCGCTTGTTTTTGCGATTGTTTTAATACTTCAGTTGCCTATGGGAGAAATGTTCCTGAAGGGAGAAATGCCTAGGAATAATAAATGGCAGAAAATGGTCAAACTGCTTGCTCTACAAGTGTGTTCATGACTATATGTAAAAGGAGAATACGATAATCAAAAATGATCAGTTTTCAACATCAAGCAGCAGAACAAGCTCTTTTTAATGTCTAAAAATCAGTGGAAGTGAATGAGACCGAAAGTCTTGAGCCAAAAAGATTCCAATGGCTGTGTCCGCTCAGATTTAAAGAATATAGTCAATATATTTAAATTGTTAGTATAATTGTTTTCACGCTTATTGTCTCTCAGGCATTCTTTGATAAAGAGTACATTAGCAGTCACCCTGAGGATACGGAGAAGATCACCCAACTCAAGGACCTGATGCAAGAACAGGCAAACACATATTTTTAACTATCCAGAAATAAAAATTTAAAGGTCAAGTAATCATATTTTCAATCATTATTTATATTAAACTACCCCACAGGTTCACGTCCTCGGTGTGGGTTTGGCCGTCCATGAGAAACTGGTGCACCCAGAGATGCGCCCCCTGCACAAGAAGCTGATTGATCAGTTCCAGATGATGAGGAGCAGTCTTTGTCATGTGAGAGCTCACATCAGCTTTTCATACACATTTGTAGACAACAATTTAGTTTTGAAAGGAACGTTTAAATAAAGACCCCACTCATTTTATACTACCCATCTGATTATGCTACCACACTGTATTTGAATAGCTCTGAGGTTGGGGTTAGAGATTAGGCGGAGGGATGTCACAGACGAAAGTAAAGAGGGGTGGAGGTGGGGTTTGGAAGGGCAGTTGAGGGGCGGGGGGTTTTGCTGACAAAAGTTAAGAGGGTTGGGAAGTCGTGGAAAAAAGTGAAGAGGGTTGGGGAGTCACAGAAGAAACTGAAGAGGGTTGGGGAGTCGCGGAAAAAATTAACAGGGTTGGGGAGTCAC
This sequence comes from Danio rerio, assembly GCF_052040795.2. Classification (NCBI taxonomy): domain Eukaryota; kingdom Metazoa; phylum Chordata; class Actinopteri; order Cypriniformes; family Danionidae; genus Danio; species Danio rerio. The sequence continues at coordinate 35,062,746 of NC_141042.1, forward strand.
GGAAGGCATTGAACAGAGTTAGGGAGTCATGGAAGAAAGTGAAGAGGGTTGGGGAGTTGCGGAAAAAAGTGAAGAGGGTTGGGGAGATGTGAACAAAAATGAAGAGGGTTGGGGAGTTGCAGAAGAGAGTAAAGAGGGTTGGGGAGTTGCAGAAGAGAGTAAAGAGGGTTGGGGAGTCGCAGAAGAAAGTAATGAGGGTTGGGGAGTCGTGGAAGAAAGTGAAGAGAGTTGGGGAGTCGCGGAAGAAAATGAAAAGAGTTGAGGAGTCACAAAAGAAAGTGAAGAGGGTTGGGGAGTCGTGGAAAAAAGTGAGGAGGTTTGTTGAGTCGCGAAAGAAAGTAAAGAGGGTTGGGAAGTCGCGGAAGAAAGTGAAGAGGGTTGGGGAGTCGTGGAAGAAAGTGAAGAGGGTTGGGGAGTCGCGCAAGAAAGTGAAGAGGGTTGGGGAGTCATGGAAGAAAGTGAGGAGGTTTGTGGAGTCGCGAAAGAAAGTAGAGTTGGGGAGTCATGGAAGAAAGTGAAGAGGGTTAGGGAGACGCGGAAGAAAGTGAAGAGGGTTGGGGAGTCATGGAAGAAAGTGAAGAGGGTTAGGGAGTCGCGGAAGAAAGTGAAGAGAGTTGGAGTCATGGAAGAAAGTGAAGAGGGTTAGGGAGTCGCGGAAGAAAGTGAAGAGGGTTGGGGAGTCATGGAAGAAAGTGAAGAGCTTGGTGGTGCGATTGTGCATGTGAGGAATTGATAAAATGAGGTGCTGGATCAGATTTCAGAGGTGCCAGATCCAGATCAAAATTAAGCCAAGGTGCTACCTACTTTTTGAATGCAAGGTAGGACAATCTGACAAGGTCTGACGAATCGACAGATCACAGATTCAGGTTCTTAATTCATATCTGTTGGTTTTAGGTAAATACCTTTATTTTTCTTGTACAAGTTAAAATACTCTTGCCTTTAATTGTTTCAGGGTAGCAAAACACAAAAAATGACAACGCATCCTGCACTCATGGATGTGTCCAAATGTTTGTCCAAACAAATTATATGGACAAATTATTTACCATGGGGTCAGACATTTTAGTGTATTTTATTGTAAGAGGCTGCAAATGAGCAGTTGCGGTAACTTGCCGACAACTGTGCTGCCAGGAAGTTACCACAACTGCTCATTTGTGGTCTCTTACCTGTAAATGCATTTACAGTAGTTCATTTTCATTTTACAGAAAAATAGCCTTACCACAACTTCTTTTTATGGTAATGCCCTTTACCACATTTTAATTTACAGTATGATGATTTTTACAGTTCTTTCACTGTACTAAACTACACTTTACAATAGAAGTAAATGCAAATATTTTTTTGTATTTACTATTGAATTTAATAAAATACAAACAAGTGACTAATTTATTCATTAACTGTCTCATTTGTGTCTTCCACTACAATAGCAGCTCTTGATTTATTTGATTACAGTAGAATACAGCATTTCCTATTTTGCAGGAAGTTACTGTAAAAGTTTTAAAATGGCCCACAATGCAGTGCATATTACGCCCCATTCACACTGGGGCTTGTCTAAAATTGGGGCTGACACTATCTTCATAGCAGCATCAGCAAACAAAATTTGACTGCAATCGGCTACAATCTAAGCTAGGGTATTTGCATAAAGTGATCTGATTGGCTGATGATTCCGATGGCTTGAAAAGTTGAGAAATTAACAGCTTCTGCAACGTCACTGACGGATCTACAAATCAGTGTCAGAAACGCCTGATGTCACCCATTCAAAGTGAATGGGAAGCGTTGATGATTCGCGTGAATCAGTGTTACAGTTGTGAACTGTAAATGTTTGTGGTGTTTTACCGTTTTTTGGGGGGGGGGTTTGCAATAAATAACTGTAACATTGTGTCAAAGTCTTAACAGTGTGCATTAGCAACAATTTACTTGATTCTCTGGTAATATTCTGGATCAGACCCTCTTCATTTGTAATATAACCAGGCATATCACATGAAATATGTTTTTCATGAGCGCAGACAGTGTGGATATTCAGAGTAGTGTTTCTATGTGGCCCTGCAGGGCCTGCCGGGTCTGGATAAGCTGAGTCCGGCCTGCTCTGGAGCGAGTACTCCACGCGGAATCCTTGCCACACACAGTCCTATGAGTCCTGAGAGTATCAAACTCATGCACCGACACAGGTCAGTACACCACTACACACAGTTATGATGGATATGTTGTGTGTGAACTATGTATGTGAGGTTATGAATGTTTGAGTCTAAATGTGACAGTAATTGCAATTTTAGATGTTGGAAGTCAAATCTGATTTCTTTGGAATTAAACAGCACAACACATTTCCTTAAAGAAGAAATCTGGACAAATTCAATCTAAATCAGTATTATTTTAGATATGTTCACATTGTAAATATTTACATATTGTATTTATCTACATATTGTAAATGTTTTCTAATGCAAAGTTTCATTTCATATAGGTGTATTTCTTGGTATATGATTTGTGTGGCATCTCACAGGAAACTCTGTAAATCTGTAGTAATGAATTTGTCATACATATTTAAATGTAAGAGAGATTCCTGCAGTCTAGAGACAGCCCTTCCTTTCTCTTCACAAACACTCCTTGACCGTGTATTCCTCATGAACACATGCGCACATACTCATGCTGCCCACCCTGAACACACGAGCTTCAGCTCCGCCACGTCTCTCTCACGTCTTTCTCTGTTTGTTCCTCTCTCCCTCTCTCTCTCTTCTGTCACTTCTTCTCATATATGTCTGACATCTTTCTTTGTGCATGCATTACTCCTTTGTTCTGTCTCTTTCCTCCTTTTTTTTCATATTGGCACGGCTGCCTATGTCCTACCACCCTATGATCTTCTTTTCCTTCATCTTGATTCATTTTCCCCATTCCCCGCATGCATTTCTCTTCCTGCTTTTCTTTCCCATCCCTGTTTTCCGTATCCCTCTCCTCCCCCTGTCTGTCTCTTTCTCTGTCTTCCTCTAGCCCTCTGAATGTGTTGGGCTCTGTCCGACATTCCTCCTCTTCTCTCTCCTCTCACACCTCCAGTGAGACAGGAAACCTCCTCATCATGACGGACAGTATGATGGAGCACCCAGAGGACCTTTATCGCATGCAGGTGGGCTACATGAACTCATAAGGTACATCTCAGCATTCATTTAGGGCACCCAAGCCGTATAATATACAGTCCTGTAGCCAAAGGGGGCTCGGGTGGTTCAGAAGACCCACCCCTCACTGACAAAGGTCCAGACTTTGTCCCATACATGAGCTCATTTGTCCTGTTTAGATTTGCTATGCAAATCGTGGTGAAAATAACCTGTTGAAAAAGTCTTTAAGACTAAGTGGAACCCTTCGTTGGCTGTTGCTTCGGCGTGACTTCAACTAATCAGTTTTTTGCCAATGCTAACACATATTTTTCATGAGTCCAACATCCAGCTGTGCAGGAAAATGTACCCAAGTCCCCTATAGTGTATGTGTTTGGACTGTGGGGGAAACCGGAGCACCCGGTGGAAACCCACGCCAACACGGGAAGAACATGCTGAAATGCCAACTGACCCAGCCGAGGTTCGAACCAGTGACCTTCTGGCTGTGCGATGATTGTGCTACCCACTGCGCCACCGTGACACCCAAAACATTAAATGACCAAACAAAATGACGAAACAAAGAATGACCAATACAAAGGTGTGTAGCACCAAAAGCGGCCCATATCTAAAATTAAGGGTGTCACGATTTCGATTTTAAATCGAAATCGATCGAAATTTATGCTCAATTTTGATTATCGAATCAAATAATAGAATTGTCGATACTGCCATGCCCCAATGTCACGTCAGCTTGGCTTGCCAAGCGGGAAAAAAAACATGCTTGTTGAAGTGCTTTTTATAATGCAGACTCAGGAGACCCGTCGACAAAGCTTAAACCCTCTCCTCTTTCAATGAAGTTGCCGGTGTGGAAGTATTTTGGATTTCCAGTGAGTTATGTTGACAATGTTTGTGTTGTCGACAAAAAAACAACAAAAAAAACACAGTTTTCAAGCTCTGCTATGTACGTTTTAGGGTTCGTCCGATAGACAACACCCATAGATATATACATTAGATGTCGCCTGGCCTATTGTTGTCTATTAGACGGAATTCGTCAATAGCGCCGCCATCTTGCTACAGGGTAGCGCTCCTTTGAAATGAATGCGGGACCAAGGTACAGTGGAGGACTGTGGCCACATAAAGCCAGAGATATACACATATACACATATATCTATGATCGGGAGTTTTCCTGGATGTTAGTATGTAATTTTTTTTTTACTAATTATGAAAATTATAATTTTAAATCACTTTTCTACATTGATGGATCAGTGACCGCACGGGCATTCCTGACAAAAAGCTTGTGTTTGTGTGTACAGAAATGTACTATTCACCCTCCCTGTTAAATTTAATCTAATCATGTCCTGAAACACACCTCCTCTCCTGCCTTCACTTCTCATACTGACGGAGGGAGCGATTCGTTTGTGAATGAATCCCCCGAATGACTCTTTCACCAACGTTAGCCGACAATAATACAAGTTTCTAATAATATCTCGTTGTCATATTTATTTTGCATTGTTTGCTGATTTTATTCAACAAAACTAGCATAAGCCGAGTGTTTAGTGCGAGTTGGAGCTGCTTTGCCGTATGGTGAATGCAGTAAGTGACTGTTATCATCAATAACGTTACCTGTTTAGCACAAAAGTTTAGAACATACAAAAACAGAAAAAAACTTAATATTACATATGAAATGTTCTGCCTTTGTGCTTTGTTTTCTTTGTTTGCTCGTTACTACACCCGTAGACAGCGCTAAAGTTCAGCATCTTCATGTAATAACACCTGTCTTGACTAGTGCGGTTGAATAACATTTGTCCTGGGAGCACTGTACCAATGTGGCGGCACTATTGACGCATGCTCAGGGTCCCTATGCGATATCTAGTGTATATATCTATGGACAACACCGGCATCGCGATCCTCCGCCCCGCCACCATTGCAAATCCACTCGCGAAAGGTACACACTCAGGCCCTGTTTACACTAATATGTCTTTGTTTTTAAATGGCATTGTAGAACGACAAGAATTTGACATCCACAGTGGCGTGTAGCATTTCTGAGCAGCCCTCCTTCCTCACTACCACTGAAAACGCACATCATGTGACCACACACACTCATTCACACAGACACAGATGCACACACATTCATGCGCTCGAGACAGCAGGTCCAGGTAGTCAGAGGATCAATAGACTGCTTCAATCTTTCACTTACTTGTAATTATTCATTTTAGCGAACACCTCAGATACTGTTGGCTGGTTGCTGTTGGTCGTGCACCTTTTTTTTATCGACGCCATTATAACGACACAGATCACTGCCAATTCACGAGTCCCGCATAAAAAGTGATTGACAGGTGGTAATATGTGTGTAACTTATCTTTATTCATTTACTGTATGATTTGTTTATGGGTAAAACAAAGACCGTGCAGGTCAGGTAGTTTAAACGGTAGGCTACAAATAATTAATTTGTTATTAATTAACTAATTATTCATAATCGAAAATCGAATCATGACTTTAGAATCGAAAATGTAATCGAATCGAGGATTTGGAGGATCGTGACACTCTTATTTAAAATGATTTGAATACTATCTTAGCTAAGAAATCCAAAAATGTGGTTCGGGTGACCATCTGACAAGCTATTTCAGAATAGTGCTCAAAATGTCACTAAAATGCACTTAAATTTCAGAATTAAATAGAAAACGAGGGGTATGATTGCAAAAATGAACCACCTCTTTGGTCAGGCTGGCTACAGACCTGTCATAACAACCCCTTAGTGGCGCAGTATTGGCATTACAATTCAGCACAGTAAACTAACCATTTATGCCCATTTTTACTGCCAAAGGTACCAAAAACGCAAACCTTACCGTGCCACTTTTTTGGCACCCTTTTTAAAGGGTAAGCCAGTGGGCGACCATTGACTTGATTGTGTCCTGGCCTTAATAGCACCCCAACTACCATCCATTACCCGAGGCCTATGTGCCTATTAGAAAGTGCCTAACCATGTGCTAACACCACTAGCAGTACCTTAGAGAACACTCATAAGACCCCAGCAACCAACAATCACTTGGAGGTTCATGCACATCATGATTTTGCCAAGTACAATGCAATCCTGGATTAACATCTATGTTGATCCTGGATCCTAATTTTTGTTCTAAGATGTAATCCACACCTATAGGTAGCTCCTAAACCTACCCAGAACTGTAATTATTCCCAAAATCAAAGGGGAATAATAGTTGGATAACAATCATGTAGAAGTGGATAAACCAAACCATGAACATAAAACTTAACATAAACTGTGAACATATCGCTTAATTATGATTGGCTCCAGGATCAACATGGATTTTACTACAGGAACATGTCCTACCAAAATCAGGTTTGCGGTGGTTTACTTAGCAACATCTCAGAACAGCTTAGCAAGCACCTAACACCTGACCATCTGCGTAGTAAAGGCCCTGGTATACTTCTAACGAATTCAAAGAACAAGCAGAAATAACATCATTTCAAACAAAATCCAGCCAAAGCGAAGTTCCTTTTGACTGTTGTTTTTGCAGTTTGAAACATCTCACCTAGGTGAACTTTTAGGGAGTTTGTTTTTGGCTCTTAAAAACCTTTGAGCTACCACTGGTTCCTGGCAATTAATGTGTGATTTTGTCATACTTTTGGCATCTCATTCCAAGGGGGTCAGAAAAGTGAACAACATATAAAAACCATAGACTGTAAAATATATGTAGTATCCGTGACGTCACCCATAGGTTTCTAAAGAGCGCAAAAGAAGCCACAAGTAGGCGCGGCCAACCGTCGCCATTTTGTTCGCGCGTCATCACACCCACGGCGGGATACCAAACAAGGGCAAAGAGGCGGAGAGTGAGCGGAGCTACAGACACCTGCTGACAGTTTGCTTCGACCTGGTTCAGACACACTTTACTTTGAGAGAACGCTTAATACTTTATCACCTGCGACTCGTTTGTATTCCGACCGCTTGTGCTAGGTTGTGCACTATATCAATAAAGTGTTTAGACTTGTAAAAACACTGCTGTAATACACAGAGCCACTAAACATTGTTCTTATGACGTTTTTCAACAGGAGGAAAACGCAAATTACTTCCAAACACTTCAGATATAGTCTGTGTTAGTTAATGTAAGACTATTGATGAAATCCAGCATAACACTGTATGACAACGCTTCAGGTGACTGTTCTAGAGCCTACAGCTAATCAATTCGTCAGATTCTGCAGTGCGTTACAGCTCTAAATATAAATATAAACGATAAATGATCTTAAATAAAACAAATACATGTATAAAGATGGTATATAAGTATATAACTTTACTCACATGGGAAACGGAGGCCACGTGAATGGTTTGTTAGCACAATTAAGTGCACACAGCATGCCATGCCATCTAGTAATTGTAGGAAACAAGTCCAAAAGGCAGTTAACTGTGTAAAGCCACATAAAACAACACAGAAATACGATAAATATGCCGAGTTCAGCGGCTAATCTGCAGGATTCAGCTGAGGTGACATGACGGCGACCAACGAGACCTAGCTGTCACTCAAGTGGCCACGCCCTTAATTATGCAAACTTAATATAACTTAATACAAAGGAAACGGATGAGTTATAAAAAAATTCACCCCCCTCACAGTTGTCATGAAGGGTAATATTAGCTGTATTAACTAAAATCTTTTTTGTACCAGGCTGTAAACACCTTTTTTTCTGCTGTAAAGTTGGCCATTCTAACAGTGGGCTCAATTGAAATTTGCTCTATTTTGGAGTCAGGAGTGGCCAGGACTAGCGGAGTTTCGGATGAATTGCAGTTTTAGTTACTTCCGTATTGGCTTCCTGAGGGAGAGCGGGAGGTTGCCGCTTGATAAAAACTAACAAGTAGCCACTTGATAATACTAGAGTCAAGTAGCAGTATCCACACCTCGAGGATTATCCACACCTGTCCTTTAACTCACAGAGAGAAACTGCTACTGCAGTGTGGGAGTGTAGGAAGGATTTAAAAGAGTAAACTGTCAACCAGGCTTTTCAAACTTTTTATTGCCCTCAAACTAAGAACGAAAAATAATTTTGAAGAACTTTGAAGTATACCAGGGCCTTAAACCAAAGAAACCACTCACAACCCTCGCAACTCCCTGACAACCCTTCAGAACAGCTTAGCTTCTGCAGAACAACACCATTAGCCAGGATCAACACTACGAACTAACAAAAACACTGTAGATGATCTTTTCTGTTTTCCCCATGTAACCTTTCAGCCCAGTCCATCGTCATCCAGCTTGAGTTCGACGCATTCAGCTCCGTCTCAGATGATCAACTCAGGGCACGGCAGCATCAGAGGTAAACACCAATAACGTTTTCATATTAACATCAGGATTAACGTTTACGATTCCCAAATTGAGATTACTTTTAAACTATTTCCAGTTGGATCCCCATCACTACCTGACAGATACAGACACAATCGGGAGATGTTGATGCTTCTGCCACCGCACAGGGATCGGCCCAGTAGTGCCATGTACCCCAATATAACTGAGAATGGACAGGTGGTGTGTTTACCTTTCAAACAATAATTTAGTTTAAAATTCATCAAACTATCTGGAACTGAGTTTTGAAGGTGAGATGATGTCAGCAATAAATGTTTATTTCCCTTTTTTTCACCAGCCTACTAATCATCAGAGGGCTCTGTATCATCAAGTCATTGGTCCCTGCAAACCTTGCAGTGACCCCAATCTTTCGGTGGCTGATAAAGGTATGACTGGGTGTGTATAATTCTCTGAACCCACTGTAACTCACAATCTCCTGATTGTGCAGAATTACAATCCATGCTCTATCTGAAATCCCCCCCAACTCTGAATGATTTTTTGAATATGCAACAATTCTGGCGTAATATCCTGACCATGTAAATCTGATATGTTTGTTGGTGAACAGCGTGCTTAAGTTGGTCACCCTCCTGTACCAGCTACAAAACATCCTCTCTTGTTAGGCTAGTTTAGCAGCCGGCTGGTAACAAACCTTTGATCAGACCTACCTGAGATATCTGGTACCTTCCCATGTGGGTCCAGCAGCTTAGTGATGTGGTTTCTGCTCTATTTTTCTGTCCTCTTGCAGTGTTGTCGGCTCCCAGCAGCTGGAGTTTGGACAGTGGCACCAGAGACACTCTGCCGTTCCTCTCTGCTCATGTCGGGAGTGTGATGGCCCCACCTGTTCCCCCTCGCACCCTTCCTCCCGGTAAGAAACAGCATCTTTTGGAAAAGGTTTTCATTTGAGAAAGTGTCATGAAACCATTGCTTTTATTTTTGGAATGTTATGAAAGATGAATTATGTCATTGGTTACCTTAGATCAGGGGTGCTCAATCCTGTTCCTGGAGGTCTACCTTCCTGCAAATTTCAGTTGCTACCCATATCAAACACACCTGAACCAATTAATTAGGACCTGAACACCACTTGATAATTACAGGCAGGTGTGTTTGATATGGGAGCAACTGAAATCTGCAGGAAGGTAGATCTCCAGGAACAGGGTTGAGCACCCCTGCCTTAGGGCGCTTTCACACCTGTGAATCGATTCAGTTGTTCCGAAACAGAGATTACAATTGTTACATTGTTGCTCTTTGCTCTTGGAGCGGTTCGCTTTCACACTGCAAAGTTTCTAATCGGACCAAAAGAGCTAAAACAAGTCACATGCGAGTAAACTCTCCTTACATTGGTCAGAGTGTCAGGGTTTATTTTGCAGCGTCCCGCTAAGCTGTCAGGAGAGGTGGTGGTTTGGTGGTGATTGACAGGTTGCGCGCGCACGACGTGTCTTAGGAGAGACGCGGTGGGGAGGGGTAAGAAGGGTGCGCGACGATGTCTATTTGAGGACCGGGAGGGAGACGCGAGATTACCGGGAGATCATCACTCGTTTGCGGGCATCCGGAGACTCGCGAAACTTCCCGCCCTACTCATAATTCTCTCTTCATATAGCCATAAGCCTATTACATATCCATAAAATACTGTGATATAACCTCACTCAGATCGGATCGCTTTCTCACTGCAATCGAACCGCTCCAGGGTTCGTTTCAATCGAGCTGAGACCACCTCATTCAAGCGATCTCGGATCGATTACTTTGCCGCGGAACAGAGCGCGATTGCCTTGTTCACATATGCCAAACGAACCGCACTAACTGGGCAAGCGAGATACGTTCCGAAACAAAAGTGTTGGTGTGAAAGCACCCTTAGATATTTTTGGCATGGCAAGGTGCCACAAAATATCTATTCAGTGACGCAAACTGGTTAACAGACGTTTGGAATGTGTATCTAACAATGAGTGCATATAGTATATGGAAGATTTTGTGAACTTGTGAAGCCAGTTGAGTTTTTAGTTCGATTGCATCTTGAGGGACATGGTTGTATCACATGGTTGTGTACTTAAATCCATATCGAGAAGTAAATGGGTGGTTGGAATATAGTATCATTTTGTACACAACACAATAAATTAAGACTCTGAGAGCCTTTAACTTATATCACAGCTCCAACAAAATTTGTAGTTGCAAATGGCGAATATTAAAGTGATATTCCCATTCTATTTGGACAAAACATTACACACCAACACCACTTTTTGTAGTAATTTTTGAAGGATTCGGATTTCTGCTTTCCAATATCCTTACTACACAAAGTCTGTTTTGAATAAAAAGTCGAATCACTTTAAAATAATTAACCGTAAAAACAGTAAAATCACTTTTAGACATTTTAGATAGTATTAACTCGTTGATAATAACAATAGAAACAGTTGCTTCCAGTCCTCAGCCCTCAGTTCCACTCAAGGTCTCCGTCACCTCTGACCTAGATTGGTGGCTTCTGAAAATAGTTATAAAGACACAGGCAAATGCACTGAAAATACGGTATATTAAGCAATGTGTTAACCTATTCATTAATTAAAATCAATTCACAGTTAAATACTGAGAAACAGGATGATGAAAAGGATAAACGTTGGTCCATGATGAGACGGATTGGAAAGCAGAAATCCGAATCCTTCATTTTCTATTACAATTTGCCTATTAAATTTCACCATTTTCACTTCATTTATGCCTCACATTCATTTATAGGAGAATGAGAGAAAGAAAACACATCATTAAATACTAAGAAACAAATACTAGTCTTTTAATTTTGATTATTATAATAATATGCATCCTGTCAACTACCCGAATGTGTCTAAAAAGTAGCCTCCTCCTTTTCATTTCAGTAGATTTCCCTACATCTAAAACATCAATCCTTTGCTGTTAGCATAAATCCTCACATGATTGAGTAATTTCCTGGTCATTCCCTCTATCCCAGCCATTACCCTCCTCTGAACGTCAGCTAAGTTCAGAAAGAGTCCTTGATAGTGCTTGCTGAGTGAGCGCATGCCGACCTGTGTGCGGGCAAGTATATACCGGCGTGTGCTCTTTCCAACCCTGGTTGTCCAACTGTGTCTCCCCCTTTAGGACACTTCTCGATGCACTTTGATGCTTTCCACCACCAGATCAACGAACTCCCTCCAGCTCTCCCCGCGCGCTCCTTAAGAAAGGTATCCTCCGCCTAGATGTGTCCTGTTAGTGCTCATCATGCATGTCCGCGATAGCATTCCACGATGTCTAATGTCCTGTTAACCTCAGATGTCCCCACCTGTTCTCCAGCCAAAACACCCAGAGCCGAATTGTCCGCCAGTCTGCTTTTGGTTATAATTGGGTTGTTCTTGTCCCTAAGATGCTGAAAGTGTTTGGGTTCATTATGTAATTGTTTCATGTGCATCTGTATATGTGCGCATCTATAGAGCAATTTTTGTGTATGTGTGAGCATATGTGTGCTTGAGATTGTCGCTTCTCCATTATGAACTGGAGATCAGTAGGATGCAAGTGAAGGATGATGACTATAGGGTGACTGATAAAGTCAAATCTGCTTCCGTCATCCAGAGACCTAAACTTCAGGTCAGAGAGTAGCTTTAAATCAGAGGTGCTGAAGCCTGCTCCTGAAAAACAACTTGCTAATTTGATCGATATACCAGAAGTAGCCATAGAATTAAATTGGGTTTGTTTGGCAGTGTTTGCTTTAAATTTACTGCTTATGATGGGAAAGTCCTTGTGCCCAAGTGATAGGACAAACATTCTGTTAAAAAAGGGCATACTTCAAATTAAAGCTACATTAAAGCAATACTCTAATTTTAATTAAAAAATAAGTTTTGACAATGTTCCTGTTCAAAGCTTTAATCTTCCGTAGTTACATTGTGTATTAAAATAGACGGAAAACGAAAAGTTTCTATGTTCAAGGCTGATATGGATAGCAATTATACTCTCGGGTGAACACATAGTAGTTTTAATATTTTATCCCTGGCTCTTCCTTACGATTGTTAGATAGTGCTTGGGTTTTTTTTTTAAGTTTTTTTGTAGCCCATACATTGCAAGGGGTTTAAAATGTCTTACGAAGTAGATCAGGGGTGGCCAACCCTGTTCCTGTTGAGCCACCTTCCTGTAGATTTCAGTTGCTACCCATATCAAACACACCTGAACCAATTAATTTGAACACCACGTGATAATTACAGGCAGGTGTGTTTGATATGAGTTGCAACTGAAGTCTGCAAGAAGGTGGCTCTACAGGAACAGGGTTGGCCACCCCTAGAGTAGATTAATGAACTCAAATTATGGAACTCATTCATTCATTCATTTTCTTTTTGGCTTAGTCCCTTTATTTATCTGGGGTTGACACAGCGGAGTAAACCGCCAACTTATCCCTTCCAGCTGCAACCCATCTCTGGGAAAAAATTCTGGAACTCAAATCATTGATTTCCAGTGGCTGCATTTATAGCAGAAACTCCAGCGAAAGATCACCATTACACAACATGGACGAGCCAGGTTAAAAGTTAACACTACTCTGACTGTGTCCATCCGATAGAAGAACGTCATTCAGACAGATGATGCCTTAAGGGTGAATAAATTATGGAATTATGGGGCCATTTTAATTTTAAATGAACTATCTCTTTAAGAATATTTCCACTATCAAATGTGGAGATCATTAGAACTAAATGTGGTTAAAACTTCAACCTGTAGGATGGAAGTTCTCCAGGAGTTGGATTTAGCTGCCTTGCTCTTAGATCACCTGAATGTCATCCTACTGGTCTTACATTTGAACGTTGCATTTAAAAAAGGTGTTAATAATGCAGTGTAATGTTGACCTTGTTTACCTTTCCTTACCAGTCGCCCCTGCACCCTATACCTGCCTCACCCACCAGTCCACAGTCGGGCCTGGATGGCAGTAACTCCACCTTATCCGGCAGCGCCAGCAGTGGTGTCTCCTCCTTGAGTGAGAGCAACTTCGCCCAGTCCTCCTCTGAGCCTCCAGCTCGAGCCGACACCTTGGACTCGATGCCGAGCAGCCAGGCCTGGACCACAGACACGGAAGAGGCAGAAAGTCCCTATCTCCCCGTACGCTACAGCGTCTCCGAGCCTGAAGTTCTGGACCCTCTCAAGCCAGCTCCATGCCGTAGTCACTCAGCCCCGTTGGGTGTAACCCCAGGGATACCCTCTGATGGCCACCACCACCATCACCTCCATCTCCACCATCACCACCCACACGCAGTGCACATCACCCACCCTCACTACCACCACCACGAGCCTGCACCCGCACTGCCTCCCAAACCTTACCTGAGGGAAGGGTGCATCCCTGAAGAGGACCTGAGGCCAGTTCCGAGGCCTATGCCACGCAAGATCTCCCAGCCTTTGCTTACTACCAAGGAGGAACAGGCCAAGGTGGCCTGGGAACATGGCATTAGTGAAGAATAGACGAAGAATAACCTGGACTGTAAGCTTTGGCATGATTTGTGGCAGGATTTTGGGAAAGTCCCCAAAAATTATTCATTTGAACCTTCTCTGCTCCCAGTATACCCAGTGTAGGTCTTTTCAACCTTTTAAGAAGTGCTTGCCATGTTACAGAGCTTCTACATGCTAGTGAGATGTTTTGTTTTGTTTTGCGCTTAGTGGTTGTTGGTTGGGAGTTGCACAGGATCCTTGAATTCAAACTGCTTGTAGAGCCCAAATTACTTCCTCTCATTGGTATCTTGTTTGGGTTATGCAGATATGATACGTTGTAATGGTGCAGAGAGACTTTCAGATGAACAAGGAAGCACAAATTGAGATTTCGATGGTTTTCAGGTGTATCATGTACTCAGAGATAACACATGCCAATTTTCTAACTTCTAGACATTTCATTGTGGCCGTTGCAATAGTTCTAACTGACATCCTACACTTTCAAAATGAGCTTATTTGTACGGTTAGCACTTAACCTTCGAGCACCAAAAACCTTAGTTTTGCCTTTTTTCTTTCAAAGGAAATCATTATATACTTTAGAAAGAGCTAATCTGAGGTTTGTTAAATAGTGGACACATTTGAAATTTCGTTTGACTTACAATTCACTAGCCCACGTAAGGATGAACTTTGAAGATGTTTGAAGATCTGCTCTTGGACGAAGCATGCTCATTTCTCCTGACAGCTTGCTTACATCCCAATCCAACGCAAAAGCCTCAGATGAGGTTTTATTAACGCTGCGGTTGATATAACATGCTAACACTTCATCACAGACCTAAAAACACTTAACAGAACGTCTGCTACCTCCTGCGCGGTTGCGGGAAGCTTCTCTTCAGAGAGAATCTGCACTGATTTGACAGTAAGAGGCTTTTACAATCTTCGTAAAGCCTCATTACACCCACAATATTGTCGTGCTGCGAAAGCAAATCAACCACTCTCAACGCTACTACCCCGTTACGCTAATAACACAACAGCCAAAGCGCTGTTAAATCAAAGCCATTTCACAGATGTCTCCTCACAGTAAAGCGGCTTTTGGTCTCAGCAGGTTCCTTTGGGAATTGATTTCCGTTCCTCTGCGTTGACAGTTTTCATAAAGAAGTATATATTTTTAGATAGAGCTGTTATAAAATTCCAAGACTTTAATATAATTGTATAGTAAAGAAAAATTGCAAAAAGAGTTCGAATAAATACAGCTTAGATTATATCATACAATATATTGCTATGAAAGATTATATCACACATTTTTAAAGGTGAAAAGGTTTCATGGCTGTGTTTTATGTCGTGAGTTGAGTGGCTTACAGCTACTGATGGATGCAAATTCGGTACCTGATGGTGTTTGCATATTTACGTCTAATGACTTGAAAGTTAACGTTATTTAAAAGCTAATTTTTATGTGCAATGTGCATGTTCTCTTCAATAGTGGTGAATATTACCCTGCATCACTTGAAGGGAGGGTCTGGTAGAGATATTGTTTTTATTGTATATCTACACATCTTCATCGTGTCACAATAAACGTAATTAAATCGCATTTCAGATATTGTGTCAGACAGACCAGAATCTGCTGATCAATTATTGACACTTTCAATGGAAATCAAAATTGCACGAAAGTCAACTTTCAACGGAAAGTTAAAATGAAGTCTAGTAACGCCCCGCCCACGGTGAAACATCATTGGTTCAGAATTTTGATCTACATGATTGTGTTGAACATCATATAAATTGTCGTAAAATTTATTTATATCACTTTTTGTAACAAATTTCACAAATAAAATATCGCAAATTATCACAAGAAACGTAAGTATATCGCATTTAGAGAAACAAATATCTGCTGTCCAATAGTTATGACATTTTCAATGGAAAGCAATAATAAATATCTAGTAAAGCCCTGCCCACACTGAAAACTCATTGGATTCAAATAAATTTCGCAATTAAAATAGCCCAAATTATCTCAAGAAACGTAACTATAGCACATTTCAAATATTGTGTCACACAGACAATAATCTGCTTACAGATTGTTGACATTTTCAATGGAAATCAAAAATTGATGTCCAGTAAAGCCCCACCCACAGTGAAATCATAATAAATTTTTAATCATAATTTTGTTGAACATCGAATAAATTGTCATAAAGTTAATTATACCACATATTGTAACAAATTTCGCAATTAAAATATCACAAATTATCACTTGAAGCGCATTCAGAAAAACAAATATCCACTGTCCAATAGTAATGACATTTTCAACAGAAAGCAAAAATGAACGTCTAGTAAAGTCCTTATTGGTTCAAAATTTGTATCTATATAACTTTCATCTATATAAACATCAAATAAATTGTCATAAGAAACTTAATTATACCACATTTTGTAGCAAATTTCTCAATTAAAGTATCACAAATGATCACAAGAAACGTAAATATATCGAATTTTAAATATTGTGTCAGACAAGAATCTGCTGACCGATTGTTGACGTTTTCAACGGAAATCAAAAATGCATGTCTAGTAAAGCTCCGACCACAGTAAAATCTCCTTGGATTCTGATCTACATAATTTGGTTGAGCTGGTTGGTTTCTGTCTGAAAGTAAAGACAACAGAAAGTATTTAAAAAAAAGAGTCTAGTTAAGCCCCGCCCACAGTGAAACGGCATTGGTTCAGAATTTTGATCTGCACAAATAACCCCAATATTACCACATTTTGTATCAAAGTTTGCAAATAAAATATCGCAAATTATCACAAGAAACGTAATTACATCGCATTTAGAAAAACAAATATTTGCTGTCTTATAGTAATGACGATTTATAGTAATTTTCCACGAAAAGTAAAAATAAATGTTTAGTAAAGCTCCGCCCACAGTGAACCCTCATTGGTTCAGAATTTTCATCTACATAATTTTGTTGAACATTAAATAGTTTCGTATTGGCTGGGAGTCACACAGAATTTCCATGTTTATTGACAGGCAGAATAAACGTCACTGGAATTTTCGTTAAATTTTTTGAAGTCCACTGTAAACTTTTCTGCCCAATTACTTTGGCAATATATACTCTAACTAATGTTATTTTTTATACTATAATGTGGTTTAATTTGGTTTTTTATCAAATATGTACTTAAGGCTGCTCATGGTATGAACTGTACTTTAACTCCAAATACTTGAACGTATATGAAGGCAAAAAGCAAGTTTTTAGGCACACTTACACATGTTAATGTGTGCTTTTTTTGTAATATGAAGGCTGTATTCTTCATATGTACATTGAGAAACGCATGTTATCTCAATAGCTGATCATCATTGAAGGCTTTTCATGGCCGGATAAAGCAAATACACGGTCCTAGCGTAAATCCATTACATTAAAACATTATATGTTTTCTCTTCATCAGAATTTACTGTTGGCTTGTACGTGCTTCCTCTTAAAGTAAAACTGTTGGTATGCATTTGTAGATTATTATTTATAATATGTATATATATATATATATATATATATATATATATATATATATATATTTATTTATTTTTTTTTGCTTTACTAAAATATGAAGACATATAGTGATGAAGTAGATGTGTTGTGTCTCTCGGGACATAGAAATGCGCTGACTGAAGAGTTATTAATCATTATTTATATGTAAAATAAGTCATATTAAACACCAAGTGATCAGGGAAGGAACTGGAATCTATGCAAAGATCGAGTGTTATATTAGAGAGGGTGTTGAAGTCTATCTGTGACGGCCCATTTTTGTGAATACCCGCACTGATCAACTAAAGAAAAGCATTAATATTTATTGTTTTCAGCGTTTCTTATTATGGCTTTCTAGACATTTTGCATGTAAATATGGACTGACGGATACTGTGCGTCTCGTATTCATTCACTAGCTCTAATTTTGCTTGCATAGCTAAGCAAAAAACTACATAAACCTATTATAATCACGAGTCATTAATGCTTTAAATAAAGGTTTTGGCTCATTTGGCACAAGCAACCATGTACAAATCTTTGAGTGTACATATTTTACATGTTTGATATCTCCGCGAAGGTAAGCTGACAGTTTTGGGATTCAGTTTGAGGGTGACGTTTTATTTTTTACATGACAAAAGTTGCCCGGATCAGCGTTTAAAATTCAATACCAGACTTTAGTTCACGTAGACAGCATTTGTGTGGATTGCTAATTAAATATTGGGCTTATTTTCCTGCATTTTGCTGAAATGATTGATGATTTGAATGAGGTTAAATTTAGGTGGGCAAATGGAAAAAACAAACCTTCTATGGTCTGTACATATGAAAAAAACTGAGTTAAAATGGCTACTAAACACTCCTGGCCTGCATTACAGTTCGTACCACACCATGTCTGGCTTTATTTTGTGTATATAATCCTTCAAAAGCTTTGTATTTATATGGTCAAGAGGGACAAATCATGTATAGACTGAGATTAATTGTCTGCCTTGTACTTTCTGATGTAAATGTGTTTTTAAAACTAAACTAAACTGCGACAAGTGAAAAAAAAAAGAACAAAAAAATCTTTCAATGGCCTAATCACGCGTTATTTTGTGTATTTTGCATTGGAATCTGAAGAGCGTTTTGTTTTACCATGCAGAAATACAAACACCTTTGTACGAGTATTCTCAAAAGTATTTTTTTCTGTATATATTGTGCTAGCATGACTCAATGTGGTGTGGATTTTAGATGTAAATACACTCGTTTTTTTTTTTCCTACTCACTTAACCGCTGTGACGTGTAATTCATTAATAATGCCTAATATTAAACAATGTTTTATCAACTGATATTCGCCTTCTTTCCTTACTTGAATGTGTGATTGAAGCAGGTTTTGTGTGTTTGTGTGTGTGTGTGTGTGTTAATGCAATGACACTAACTCAATCATTCATTTTCCTTCGGCTTAGTCCTTTATTTATTAGTGGGTCGCCCATCGGAGTGAACCGCCAACTATTTCAGCTTATGTTTTATACAGTTGCAACCCAATACTGGAAAACACCCATACACACTCATTCACACACACACACACACACACTCTCTTCCACCACGGCCAATTTAGTTAATCAATTCCCCTACAGTGCATGTGTTTGGACTGTGAGGGAAACCTGAGCACCCAGAGGAAACCCACGCCAACATGGGGAGAGCATGCAAACTCCACACGGGACTCAAACCAGCAACCTTCTTGCTGTGAGGTGACTGCTAACTACTGCGCCGCCCATGACACTAACTCGGAACAAATATTGTATGCAAATAACAAATATTTATATATATTGCGATTGGAAGGGCATCTGCTGTGTAAAAACGTGCTGGATAAGTTGGCGGTTCATTCCGCGGTGGCGACCCCGGATTTATAAAGGGACTGAGCCGAAAAGAAAGTGAATGAATGAATAAATGAAATAAGTGTGATAGGTGGAATATTCTGCACAGCATCACAAATAATTCATTTATCCTATAAATACAGTGGCTGTCCTGTATTTAAAAATAGGGATGCTCCGATCAGGAGTTGTGCAGCCGATGTTGAGTTTTCATTCCTCGTCATGGTGATCAGCCAGTACTGTTTCTGATGCTTCACGCTTTATATAACTGTAACATTGCATAAAGCACTTTTTCCCTTTAAGTATGATAAAGTGGAGATCTCTCCTTAATTAAGGGTGTTGATTTTAATATATGTCTGTTTAATGCTTCTTTTAAATATTTACTGTAAGGGTTGAAGCAGCTTTACAGAAAATTAGAGATAAAGCAGATAATACTTTTTTTTTAACATTATGGAAAAATTCAACATGTGTCAATGAAGAAAAAGTTTGTTTGATGCAACAGAAATTAAAAAGCACACCTTTATATCCATTACTTTACTAAAAGAAAATAGGCCTGTAAACGAATGTTTGTTGCAACAACTATATTACAACAAGTTATATTATATATATATATATATATATATATATATATATATATATATATATATATATATATATATATATATATATATATATATATATTAGGGATGTAACGGTATGAGAATTTCATACCTTGGTATGAATGTCACGGTACGGTATTTATTGAATCATTTACAGGAAAAAACAAAACTTATGAAAATACTCCAAAAAAGTCCCAAAAGTGTCAATGACATACAAATTAGTCATCTATCTGTAAGCTTTGAAACAGGAACTTCAATTTTAATAACAAAAAAATATTAAACCATGTAAAAAAATTAAGTTTCAATTTAGTAGTGTTGAAAACTCATCACATTCAACATTTAATCACTCACTCACTTAGATAGAGATGGGTTTAAAGGAAAATTATCATATAAATATAATCTGGTAAAAGCTGGTATCTCTGGGTATTTACAATGTCCCCTGCAACAGAAAAAAACCCTCTCATTTGGGACTGAGGTTTCTGGGACAGAGAGATATGACTTGGCCCAGGTTGACAGCAGTGGGTAACCTTGTGCATTGTCTTTCCCCCACTTGAGAGGACAAACCATGAGTGAGATAAAGATCTCATGTCTGCATCAATCTGAACAGTGTGCTGTGTTTCTGCAGTCCCCATGACTGATTATTAGTCCTATTCCCCAACTTGCAGGCACGTGCACACACAGGGCAACACAGCTGATAAGAACTCGCGTGACAACACCGCTATTCAGTACGCGCGCGACAACACAGCTGATAAGAACTCGCGCGACAACACCACTATTCAGTACGCGCGCGGCGACAACACCCAGCTCTTTTTCATCCCCGCTTCTAGCAGCACACTCCATTTCCGCATTACTGGATCTGTAGCGACAACAGACCGCAAGGGATTATGGCCAAGCCTGGGCTGATGGGAATTGTAGTTTCCGCTACCTCCCGTTCGCTTCATTCGCCTGAGCAAATTTTCTCAGAAGATCTATAGTTTTACCGAGTCATGCGACTACGGTAATATCGAAAAAAATTTATATTGCGGTATGACGGTATTTACAATACCGTTACATCCCTAATATATATATATATATATATATATATATATATATATTGTTGGGATAAATTGCAGACCGTCTGTGTGTTTCCTCAGTAAGCTGGAGCTCCAGGAAGGCAACAACAACTGAGAGATGTGAATCCAACAGTTTATTGCTCTCTTCTAAAGAAGTCTGGGGTATTCCCAGCTTTTATACATCATACTCAGGGTCACATGGGCTATGAATACGTGCAAATATTCAGCTCAGTTAGGCAGAACAATTTTATCCAGTGCTCAAGAATGTCAAGGCGCAACGTCAAGGCGCCTAGTACAGGGACAACTTACAATAAGATAAGACACAGTTACAAAACAGAATATTTGGAGAGTGACTACATGGATATTTCTTTCAATCCCCTCTTCCAGGCTCAGTTTCTTACAAGAGCCTGGATCATACCATATTCTCATAAACTCTATTTGTTAAATGGTTACCCTCAGTTCCATTCATAGCTAAATGTTCATAACCCTTTACCTAAGGCATTAACCATCCTATACATTCTTTCCATAAAACATCTCAGAAGACATGGACCAAAAATACATACACATAAGAAAATAATAAGTACCGGTACTACCATTGAGACATATGGAGCCAATGATCCAAACAGGCTTACTAAAAATCCCAATCCCCAATTAAAATTTCTTTCCTTCATCTCATCCTCATACACCTGTGATGATATCCTTTTCATCGCCCTTTACAGCTTGTCCTACTCGTCCAAGATCCTCATCATCCGCGGGAACGTAAGTGCAGCATTGGCTCTCTCCGACCAGGGAGCAGACCCCGCCTCTTTCCGCTAAGAGCATGTCCAGAGCCAGTCTGTTTTGCATAGTCATTAGTCTCAGAGCTCCTCTCTTAGTCCAGAAATGGCATCCGTGGTACTGTTAATAAAAGAGGCCAGTCTATAATGCATAATCTCTTGCTGTTTTAAGGCATCTGCCACGCCAAAACTGGGAATCATAGCCTCCCAGAATCTAGTCCAGTGTGATCTCATACGGTGTTCGTCGGGTTCGTCGTCCTGGGGAACTGACCTCCGTTCCCTTCCGAATTGTCTGGCAAGATGCATGACAGTGACCATGTGTTGTAATTGGATCACAGTACAAAGACCAGTCCAATTGGTGGGGTAAGTGTTGAGACCAGTGTTGTCGTGCCATAGACCCATCTTTTCATCAAACGTGGAAGAAAAGGCGTCCCAGAAGGACTTATCCTCGTCAGTGGCTGATGCTTGTAACATAGCCAAATCAATGTCAGGGAGCATCCCCGAAGCCGAGGTTGTAGACAACAAGGAAACGTGCATAGAGTCCTCAGGCAAAGGCTGTTGTGCTGCTATTAGCATGTCGGTCAGCCAAAGCGTTTCCTTTGGCTTCATCAGTGTGTTCCTTCGAATGGCCCTGAGTTTTAACAATGGCCAGTTGCGAGGGAAGATGGCAGGCCGTTATTAAATCAGTTATGAGGGTATGGCTGCGCACCCCCCATTTGTTGGAGGGCGACATTCCAAGTTTGTTCGAACAGACCATCGCCAGTCATCGTTCGAAACCTTAGCTTGAGACCCCATTTTGTTCATCAATATAAATTTATAATTAGCTCCTGTAAGCTGTGCATTTCTAGAGACACGTATCATAGTTTCTACAAATTCTACTGGCCTGCTCATATCAGGAAGCAGTGAAATGACATCCTTGAGCTGTGTTGCGGAGGGAGGGGTTACTTCAGCATGTCCCCCTTTCTTTGAGACCCATAGGAAAGCCTGATTATCCCCTTGGTCTGGTTTCTCTGTGCGAAGCCCCTCTAATTCTTGTACAGGATACAGAGGCATCCTCTGATGTGCCTTTCCTTGCCCCTCATCAGGAATGGGGGAGGAGAGGGTAGGAGTAGGAACAGTAACTGTAACTGAGGGAACAGTAACAACAGGGGCTGGAGGCACTTTGGGTGTCTCCTTTCTTTTTACCTCAATCTTTGATGCTGATCCTTTAAGAGGCTTCGGAATTAATTTCTTTACCTCTTTTGGTAGGTTAATATTTTGTTTATCATTCCACACACTCATCATCTTCATCCAGATTTCATAACCCTTTTTCATATAATCATGGTCCCATTCGGGATCTCCTTCACTTTCATAAATTAATTTGTAAGCCCGTTTTAGCACATGGGGGTCAAATGACCCATCTCTAGGGTAGGGACGCATCGCTTGTGCCTCAGTCCACCCTGCTAGATTATCTAACCATGGATTAGTGTAATATCCCCACCCACATCGATACATCCAATCTTTAGGGCCTTCCCCTATCTCAGGCTTGGGGTATGAACCACCCATGTTAGTAAATACTTACTAGAAAACACACAGAATGATCGTTTTACTTTTGTATAGCGCGCTCTTCTTGGCTTTTCAGGGAAAATCCCAGCCAAGGATTACTCAGTTCAGTAATGAAGCTTATCAGGCAGTCAAACCAAATTCATGTCTTGCCAGCTTCCTGAACACTCAGTTCAGTGATGAAACTAATCAGGTAGTCAAAACCAAATTCATGTCTTACCTGATCAGCTTCATCACGTCGGGGTCACCAAGTTGTTGGGATAAATTGCAGACCGTCTGTGTGTTTCCTCAGTAAGCTGGAGCTCCAGGAAGGCAACAACAACTGAGAGATGTGAATCCAACAGTTTATTGCTCTCTTCTAAAGAAGTCTGGGGTATTCCCAGCTTTTATACATCATACTCAGGGTCACATGGGCTATGAATACGTGCAAATATTCAGCTCAGTTAGGCAGAACAATTTTATCCAGTGCTCAAGAATGTCAAGGCGCAACGTCAAGGCGCCTAGTACAGGGACAACTTACAATAAGATAAGACACAGTTACAAAACAGAATATTTGGAGAGTGACTACATGGATATTTCTTTCATATATATATATATATATATATATATATATATATAATATATATATATATATATATAGGCGAAGCAGTGTCGCAGTAGTGCTGTCGCCTCACAGCAAGAAGGCCGCTGGTTCGAACCTCGGCTCAGTTGGCATTTCTGTGAGGAGTTTGCATGTTCTCCCTGCGTTCGCGTGGGTTTCCTCCGGGTGCTCTGGTTTCCCTCACAGTCCAAAGACAAGCGGTTCAGGTGAATTGGGCAGGCTAAATTGTCCGTAGTGTATGAGGGTGACAGGCCCAGATGACAGTCTGGCCGGATTGTGTAAAAAAGTCGCTATCATATGGACAAGTCTAAATGGAGGACTTGTTCCAAAGAGCCGACTCCACAACCATACGGAACTATATATATATATATATATATATATATATATATATATATATATATATATATATATATATATATATATATATATTTTTTTTTTTTTTACAAATATATATATATATATATATATATATATATATATATATATATATATATATATATATATATATTTATATTTTACAATCTTTTTACAGGCATTCAATGTGTTTTTGGTCATCATCAGTGCACTGGCACTTTCATTGAGCAGCGAGCAAAAAACAGACCCAGCATGCCACAAGCATGGCACTGCTGCTTCAGCAATATTCATGCCCGTACAGGGGCGGACTGGGACAAAAATTCAACCCTGGCACTGTGGCCACACCAGCCCACATTACCACACTGACACAGCCCCAAACACAGACACGCACACTCACTACTCATATTGGTTTACAGATGGTGAAATAATATAAGCAGCACAATAAGTAATAGATATCTAAACATTTCATTTATGTGACTGGAACAAAAACAACCTGTTTATAACAAGTTTATACATACAGTAAAAGATATAACTTGGGATATGGAGAAACCTGTGAATGTGTATTACAAACACACACCTTTACACACACACACACATCTTAACACACAAATGGACATGCAACACTTTAGCATACTTTTATTCACAAATAACTATTTATGTCATTCTCTGCAGTGTTGCCATTCTCTTCACCCCTACCAAAGGATTAATTACATATTGTAACCTGTGCATGTATTTAATGTTTTACTTTAGAGACTAGCTATGTATTCAGAGTTCACTACAAATGCCAGTATTATGGCTATAGCTATAGGTTTTTTTTTTTGCATGTTAGACTACATTGCTAGTACAGTAGCATACAGCAGTTTGTATACCCTAAATCTCACATTATAATGACAATTTAAAATGTACGCAAGTTCCACACTAAGCTTACTGTTAAGCACAGTGTAGGTACCTGTCAAAAACTGTCAGAAGAAGTGTGAATGGCATCAATATGACCTAGTGTAGGTTAGTATAATGACTTAAAGTATATTTTCTGTTTTCTTCTTACCTCCTCTATGGCGCTACTGTCCTCCAATGCATTGGACGAATTTAAACTTTTCGAAAATATTTCAGATAACTTCATGCATTTGGCAGCGTCTGATTTTAGAGCCCTTTTTTTTGCTTTTTCTGAGCTTTTTGGTAGCCAAGCCAGCCAGCCATCACAGATTGGGCCAAATGCTTAACATTTACTATTAATATTACTATTATTACCATCATCATCGTCATCATAATATTCACATCTTGCTTGGGATAAAAGCTTCCTGCATGTAAAAACAATACATATAAAAAAATAATAATAATTTTAAAAAAACTGACCGGCCCACATTTGAAAAATGGTCCAGTCCTTCTGGCACTTGCAAGAATTCCCAGATGGCCAGTCCGCCCCTGTGCCCGTAAACAAACACTTGTGATTGGTTCTTGAGATCGGCTAGATTGGGGAGTACCGATTGAGTCATGAAATGTAATTATTGCCCGATACCAATCTCCAGCTGATCAATCGGAGCATCCCTATTAAAAACTAATGTTTAATTTTTAGAATAAGCTGAATAAAGGCAACTTACAATTAATAACCAGGATGGGGGGGATTCTTACGAAATTCCTGATTCTTACGAAAATTAATCATGGCTTTACTACATGCCCGGATTGGCTAATCGGGAGGACCGGAAGAATTCCCGGTGGGCCGGTCCGTTTTTTGGCCGCGAGGGCCGGTGTCCCTAGTTCCAGAATCTGTCCCTCTCAGCAGTCACACTTTTTAAAAATAATTTATTTATTTACTTGACCACAGCCTTCTTATTCATTATTTTACCGCAGCTCTGCTCTTTTTATCTATTTTCTCGTAGCCTCTTGAGCAGGATGCAGCCTGCAGGTTAATGATGATATAACTAGATAAGTCACCATTAAACGTACAGTTGTTGTGGTACAGTCGTTAGTACGTTAGATTATGACGCGGCCAACCTGGGTTCGGTCCTTGTCTGAGTAACAATTTTTTTTTTTTTTCATTTTTATTGTTAAGACATAATACTGTAAGGGTTGTTGAACATTTGAAGTTCTAAAAGAGCTGTTTTCTCAAAAAAAGACGTGATAGTGTAATTAGAAACTGAATTGGAAATAACCTTATTTTAATATAGTCAGTGGTCCGGTGGGCCGGTCTGAGGCTTGAAACTCCAGGGCTGAAAAAGAGTCCCACTCCGGCCCTGCTTTACAACAAATAGTAATAGTACTACAAAAAGCATTAGTAATGGTTATTATGGTAGTTAAATCAAAGTAACGCCAAACTAACCAGTTTACTGTGGTGTTTCTTGTAAAACACAAATGCTAATTAATGTGCCAATTAAACGTTAGCTAGAGTTTTACTGCAATAATACCATGGTTGTCATGAGGTAAGCAAAGAATGTCCTAAAGTGTTATTATAGTTTGTGTTTTTGGTATGAACAGTCCTAAAGTAACGCTAATTGTGCTTTATGTTCAATCATTGTTTAATAACTCTTACCTAACTGAAGACCACAGGTGTAGTTTTTGCAAAAAGAATGATGACTTTTCTCCAAATTACTCTTAGATTTTGAAACATTGCCTAAAGTTATGTGACTGAAAAATCACAGTCAAGCAAAATAAGCCTCCCAAAATTGTCTTTTTTATAACATTTATCGGCGTCCGTTAAATTCCCAAGGAATTTTCTGTTAATTAACATGATACGAAAGACTACAAAAATGGCTTTCGCTCAACACGTCAACAAGCCGTCACTGTGGAGAGTTCACCCTCACAACCAATCAGAGGCCGCCAACTGGCCTCACTCCCTGGATGAGCTTCGCACACCCATTCAGAAAAGAGTGCGTGTAGCGACGTCACCAGCCAGCCAATAGACACGTGCAGAGTGTAACGCCAACCAATCAGATGCGCGAGTGGGCGGGAACTTTCACTAGGAAGCGCCGTTGAAGCGGTAACGTTGCGTGTTGTCGAGCCGGTATCATTAGTGGTCGTTCAGATACTAGAATAGCGCTTTTCACATCGTATTTAACTGGTTTGACGCGTTTATCTGAGCTTAGAATGTTATATTTAAGTGGACTTTCTGTGGCATTGGCTCTCGCGCTGGTTCCGAGCTGCAGTGATGCTTTGAAAGATGGAGAGTGTGAAGGTGAGTTAGTTTAACATGTTCATAGTGTAAAACACATGTAAATGATGCACATTTCCTGTCAGGAGAGTCATCCCACATCTTCACTGTGTGGTATATGGTTAGTTAAGTTTAAGTTTTCTTTAAATTCTTTAATCATTGCATCTTTAAGATTTATTAATGTATTTTATTAACTGTATAATGTGACGTCAGAACTTTGTTTGTAGTTGCTATTTTATGTTTGTAGTAATATTTTTATGTTTATATTTACTCATATTTTGTACATTTCTTCGTATTAGTATTGCGAATTAAGCATTGATGCCACCATACGTTTTGCTTTCACTGACAAATTGTGAACCCTTAAATATTATACTGTAAGCAATGGATTACAATGCAGGTTATTATCAAATATAATCATATCAGAATTAAAATTTACTGTGTATGGTCTTGATGTACGTTATTATTTTTTATGTGCACTGATGAGATGAACTTGAATGATGCAACATATGACATTTTCTATTGGCTGACTGCATGAATGTGAGAAATGCAACCCTTTGGTGCTATTTATTAAGCTTTAACTGGAAAATAAAACTTTACTTTATTATGATCATTTATATTTTATAGATTGAGAATAGTACAAAACTTTAAGTTAGGCGGTCCTGAAAAACAGCATGAAAAAGTTGTTTACAGAAACATTTTCTTCATGACTTAAAAAAAAATAATATATATATATATATATATATATATATATATATATATATATATATATATATATATATATATATATATAGGTGTGTGTGTGTGTACACACATATACATACTCACTGGCCACTTTATTAGGTACACTTTACTAGTACTTGGTTGGACCCCCTTTTGCCTTCAGAATTGCCTTATTCCTTCGTGGCATAGATTCCTCAGAGATTTTGCTCCATATTGACATGATAGCATCATGCAGTTGCTGCAGATTCGTTGGCTGCACATTGCACAATGATGCCAATCTCCCGTTCCACCACATCCCAAAGGTGCTCTGTTGGAATGAGATCTGGGGACTGTGGAGGCCATTTGAGTACAGTGAACTGAACTCATTGTCATGTTCAAGAAACTAGTCTGAGAAGATTGGCGCTTTATGACATCATCAGCAGTTTCTGAAATACTCAGACCAGCTGGTCTGGCACCAACAACCATGCCACGTTCAAAGTCACTTAAATCCCCTTTCTTCCCTATTCTGATGCTCGCTTTGAACTGCAGCAGATCGTTTTGACCATGTCTGCATACCTAAAGCTGCGGTCACACTGCACTTCTCTCCTATAGACATCCAGTCATAGGCACGTAAATGTGTCAGAACGGAAACGTATGCTCGTGCAGCAAGTTTCGCTGCGTTGGAAAGTTTAATTTTGGTGAACTCTGACCTGCGAAATCGCATTATATGATTGCGTGAGACCAATCGAAGATCAAAACATGACCTCTCTGTACAGATATTTAAAATATGGAGCAATCGCTTGCTTTTTTAATGTGTAATCATCTTATTTAATCCTGCCCCTTTTCCAGCGCTGTACAACAGCAAGTTCAAACTCTAGTGTGACCGCTGCTGATTAGAAATCGGCGTAATTAAGCAGTTGGACTGGTATACCCAAGTTGTGTGTGTGTGTGTGTATATATACATATATACGCACACACACACACACACACACACACAATGCAATTAATTATTGCATTTAATACATTTAATTCTTCATTTTAATATTTTTTTTTCTCCTGGTTTTTATGGGATGATTAAGAGATCATTAAACCACGTAGATTGAATTTAAGACTTAAAGGAACTAATAATATTGACCTTAAAATGGTGTTTAAATTTTTTTTTTAAATTCTAGCCGAAATGAAACAAATAGGACTTTCTCCAGAATAAAAAATCTATCTAATTTATTTATCATTATTGTCATACAAGCACCACCAGAGGGTTAATGGATTAATATGACTGTATATAAGCAATAAAGCTTTACAAATCTTTGCTTTTCAGTCTGTGTGGGTTTCCTCCAGCGGCTTTACCAGACGATACAAGAAAACAACGTCAAGTTTGACAGCGACTCAATTGAAAAGGCTCTTCTAAAATCGTGTAAAGACGCCAAAGGGAAAGAAAACCGATTTGTAAGTACCCGTCCATGAATGATGTATGTTTTAGGGCAAGAGTGTCCAAGCTCGGTCTTGGAGGGCCGGTGTCCTGGAGAGTTTAGCTCCAACCCTAATCAAACACACCTGAGCCAGCTAATCAAGCTCTTACGAGATATATTAGAACAGGAGTGCCCAAACTCGGTCCTGGAGGGCCGGTGTCCTGGAAAGTTTCGCTCCAGCCTTAATCTAACACACCTGAACAAGCTAATCAAGCTCTTCCTTTGTATACTAGAAACATCTTGGCAGGTGTGTTGAAGCAAGTTGGAGCTAAACTTTGCAGGACACCGGCCCTCCAGGACTGAGTTTGGACACCCCTGGATTAGTGTGTTCACATTTGTTTGAAGTATGCTTTTAGGAGTGTCGCCAACACAACCTGTTAGTTGCTCATACATAGCAGGACCGTTTTTTTTTTTATTTATACTTCCTTTTAATCAGTTTTTATGTTCACTCAGTGTTATTATATAGGTGCAACGAGTGATGCAGCAACAAAGATTACCAATGAAGTTTCCAAACCAATGAGTTACCATGTGCCAGTGGAAAAGATCTGCGAAAAACTCAAAAAGAAGGACAGTCAAATCTGTGAACTCAAATACGGTGAGTTGTTTGCATAGAAAGATACTTTCCTCTGATTAATGCATTGCTTCTGCCTCGTAGTTGACTAATACAAATGTGTAACCAAATCATTTCCATCCATCTGTTTAAGCTTCCTACCTAGATTGTGTTGACTTGTATAGTCTATAATAATTGTACACTACCTGACTAAAGTATTTGATCCCAGTTGTAAGAGCAACACATAACTTGACTTCCAGTTGAGCTTAAAGTGTCAGAAGGTGGATTTCTCTGCTCAATCATCTGTTGAGCTGCACCCCAATCATCACAAATACTGCAGAAGACCTACTGGAACCCGCGTGGTGCCAAGATTTTCACAAAAATCAGTCAAGTTTGGTGAAGGAGTAATTATGGTTTGGGGTTCCATTCAGTATGGGGGCGTGCGAGAGATCTGCAGAGTGGATGGCAACATCAACAGCCTGAGCTATCAAGACATTTGTGCTGCCCCTTACATTACAAACCACAGGAGAGGGCAAATTCTTCAGCAGGATAGCGCTCCTTCTCATACTTCAGCCTCCACATCAAAGCTCCTGAAAGCCAGCCCAGTCAACAGACATGAACATTTTTGAGCATGTCTGGGGTAAGATGGTGGAGGCATTGAAAATGAACACAAAAAATCTTGATGAACTCTGGGAGTCCCGCAGGAATGCTTTCTTTGCCATTCCAGATGATTTTATAAATAAGTGATTTGAGTCATTGCAGAGTTGTATGGATGCAGCCCTCCAAGCTCATGATGGAGTCAGACACAATATTCATTCTGTCTCCACTGCAGCATGACTTTATCTTCTATACTGTACATTATTTCTGTTCACTGACAAGTGTTGTCTAAGCAAAGTCAGACCTTACTGTCCTAATGAAATCAATCAAAATCAAAACATATTTTATTGTGCTCAAATAAGCGTTATGTAGACGCCTTTGCCTTTCATATGACACCTTGACACCAAATCATCAACTAGAATTCAACTTATTAATTGTTGCTACTAACACTTGGATAGGCCACAAGACTGTTGTCAGGTAGTGTATATATTCTTTCCAAATACATCTATATATATATATATGAGCAATTCCACGCAAGTGTCAACCTTGCTATGAAAAATTTTTCATCAAAATATTATGGAAACCGTTTTGTTTTTTAGGGGGTAAGGAAGTATTTTTACAGTAATTTGAAAACATTGACAGAGTCATTTTTTGAGCGTTTCTAAACTATAATATTTGATTTACCAAAGTCGCACTAGTGGCAATTTCATATCTGACTTCGATAACAGAGATGACACATCCATAATAAAACCTTTTCCTCATGAATGTAAAAATATTAAATAAAATAAAGTCAACCATTGTTGTTCTATAGAGAGACAACTTTTGTCCTTTTTGATTATCATCATTTCATTTTGGTTGTGCAGTTTAATTCACAGTATTTCAACAAAGTAAACCCGCAGACTTTTTATTTTTGTCACATCCATAACGCACGTTTATTTTCCTCATTTAAAATATAAAACATGTTTACAGACTGATATTTGTCTGGTCCCTTAACTCAATGGTCAGTCATTCTGGAAAATATAAACCGATGCTTCATAGACTCTTTCTGTGAGTTTGTGCCGAGTTTTTACTGCAAATCTCACATCCATAATGCAGGAATTGCTCGTATGCTGTGTGTGTATATATATATTTATAGGGTGTCCGCTTGGTCTTAAAAAGTATTAAAAGTTGATTAAGCGATTGAGAAAATGAAGGCCCTTAAAAGGTGTTAAGTCTTAATAGTGTTTTACGAGGTCTTAAATTTATGTTTAAGTGTTGTCCAAAGTGTTCGAGTCCAAAAAAGCATGTATTTATTGTCTTCCTAATTTTAACAACAGCATGCCCGATCTATGAGATTGGTTCGGGCCGGCGCATCCGGCCAAGCTCCTCTGTCCTGGTGATGTCACCTAATGCCTAGTTCACACTAGAGGATTTAAAGCCTGATTTGAGCCCGATTTGGAAGTTAACGAGCTCGCCGACAGATCGGGCTGTGATCGGGAAGAAATCTGCGGGTGCACGGCGCTCGCCGCTCGCCGCTCTTTATGTGTGAACTACTGAACAACGCATCAACGAGGCTCGCTGATGCGTCGCCGACACCTCGCAGACGGAAATCCAACATTTAGCATGCTAAATATTCCAGAGCAGTCGGCCGACTCAACCCTTACGTGTGGTTAGATGTAGTGATGAGCTGCAGCCAGTGAGAGAGCATATCAGCATGAGCTGAATGCCTGTGTGTTCAGGAGCTCAGCAGAAACATCTGTGATTGGTCAGAATGGGAATCGACACACTCGCTTCATTCTGCATTAACACAGACATGAGAGTAGGCTATATTAACAGTGGAACTAGAATTGTGTAACTATTAGAATTACCATACTGCTCATTCTGACTGTTCTCATATAAAACGCCATATTGTCACAACATATTTACATTCAAAGCTATTATTGAGATATTAAAATTAAGCTTTGAATGTCTGGCATCATATTTAATGACACCATTACCCTAAAAATATAACCTTTTTTTGGTAATAAAGCCTATAAATATGTAGTTAAGATACTAAAACACTTAAAGGTCTTGGCTTTCATTTTCACTTTCAAACAGGAGCTATTCCACAGCACAGAATATGCTGTTTTGAAAGATATCTGAAGTAAATTGATGTTTTTGCCATCAGAAAGTTTTGTTTATGTTAGCAGGAAGTTGCCAGGCAAGAAAATGCACACATATTTAAAGTCACAGTGAAAAGTATCAGACATGCATGCAGTCATTTTGACCAATATGGTAATTTAAGGCAGAAATGCTCAGTTCTTTACTGTTTTGTAATAAAAAAAAATAACAATGTCAGAAAGAAATACACTGATAGTTAGAAAACAGCAGGGTGTTATAAATATGTTAGTTTTATTTCAAAGAGTTATAAAATTACAAAAATTAAAAACTCTCTGTGTATTTATCCACTGGAACCTGCAGATGAGTGATTAATCCGCTGATGAATCAGCTGATTTGACGATGTTTTTAAATGCTTTCTCCAAAGCTTGAAACGCTGTCAGTGATGTAGTCAGCACACAAGCAGCCAATAGTGTTCAGCTTTTTCTGACGACTCCTCCCTCAAATTTTCATTGGCTGTGGATTGGTAGCTTGAATGAGCTGTTGGGGAATGAGTTGTTGTCAGATCATGTAGTGTGTGACCCCCCTCTTGTGGATCATTCACAGTGTGTTGCGTAGTGTGAACACCACAGAGATTAAAAGACACAAAGTCAAGTCATGTAGTGTGAACGGCACAGCGATCTGCTGATGTTTAAAATCCTGTAGTATGAACTAGGCTTAATTTGCCTTTTTAAAGACCTGTGACGATCTCCACATGTAGTGAAACCATGAATCAGATGGCTAAATGGAAATTTACGTTTGCGTACTCCTGGTTGGAGAAAGACGAGTTGAAACAGTAGCTGAAAACCACTCAGCAAACCCGTCGCTGGAAACAACCATGAGGCCCAGCCAGTTGTCCATTGCCAGTTATTATGCACCACCAGCCACACCACTCCCCAACATGACAGCTGAACTTGTCAAAACAGCTATGACAGCAACTAACTGTTTATTAACCACTGTTCATTACGGTAAAGGTTTGATACGGATTAGAACTTGAAGTGGCAATGAAGTCTTGAAATATTCTGAGAAGGTCTTTAAAAAGTCTTAAAAAGGTATTGAAATTACCTTTAGGATTCCTGCACATCCTGTTAAACTATCTTTTGAGGTTTTAGGAGCAGCATGTGCAATGTTTTACTCCCTATCTGAAAATCTACTTACCTTTTTTATTTTTTATTTAAAATAAAAAGTATTCAAATAAGTAATTAGGCTGTACATTAAATTCACTTTTCCCACCGAGATTTGAGTTTGAAATGAATGTCTGCCAGCTGAAATCCATTACAAGCTGCTGTTTTTCCCCTTCCGTCCTCTAGATAAACAAGTTGACTTGAGCTCCGTCGACCTGAAGAAGCTGAAAGTGAAAGATCTGAAGAAAATTTTGGAGGAATGGGGCGAGTCCTGCAAAGGATGCGTGGAGAAATCTGACTTCATCCGCAAAATCAATGAGCTGATGCCCAAGTATGCACCCAGCGCAGCCAAGGCACGGACAGATCTGTAAACTCGCAGGGACTGAGGCAGTGGCCTGAGGCGTTTAGGGTGGAGATTTGGCGCTGTGCAGCTTGACTGAGCACCTAACAGCGGGGCTTGCATTGTGTTGTCACTTTACCATGTTCTCCAGGGGTAAACAAACATGACTCGCACTTCCACAAACACACAGCATTTAATTTATGTTCTGAGTTATGATATCCAACACAAGAGAAATGCCTCCTGACGTTATGGGAAACATGTTCGACACACTTTGCCTAGTTTGATTGACATTTTCTTTCCTTTTTTATTTTGGCTTTCTTAGTTTGACTCATTATATGAGCTGTAATGAGTCTCGTCTTCAGAACATTGGGTCAGTTTGACTGGACTTCTTTGCTGTAAAATGTTTAATACAATTATACTGTCTTTTTCATTAAAATGGGAAAAAGCCAATTTGCTCTTTTTATTTTTCTAGTTGGTGTTTTGTATCTCATCTTTTTTTTTTTTTTTTTTTTTGTCAAATTTAAATATTTCCATCAGGGATTAGCATTTTATTTGATCATTTACAGCTATTGGGGAAACATAATGACCACTTGATCATGCTTCATTTCTTTGGATTTATTGGATTTTTTTTAGACATGGGTTTAAGTAAAACGTTACTATTATTTATTTTATTTCCAGAAAATGACAATTGTTCATAATAAATGATTGCATTTGTTGTGACTGAAGATCAGGGTTATTACATCTTGCCCAAAAACATTCTAAAAGCATGTCAACAGTAGTTCACAGCATATAGCAAGTTGCATTTTACTCAAACATAACGACTATACATCATAAATGTTGTGTAAATTATAATTTCAGCTCCTCTTTTTTCCCCACAGCTGTACATGTTATCTAGCTTCAACATGTTATGATTTCTATGGTTTAGTGCAAGTCATTGCATGTGTTTGTATGTCATATTACATATTTTGATACATTAAATACGTTTATGCACAGCTTTTGGATCGTTATATGCATTTTCTTTCATTTAACAGTTGTGATAAATATATAGTATTGTCTGTGCTATTAGCTGTGCGCAGTGTGAGTTATATAGCTAACCAAACTACATATGATGTGATTTATTGATGTATGCAAAGCGTTTTATAGTAAATAGTAAACCTATACAGTACAGTAGTAAAACAAACCAGCTCTCACAGAGTGAGACTGGCATTATTGAGAGGAAAGTGAATGTATTTCGCTGCCAGAGCTTTATTTTTAGTGTCAGTATTGATTTTCCATCATTGTAGCGTGAGGCGATGCGCTCTGACGTCAGCGGAATCTCCTCCCACTCGCGGAGCGCGCACATTCCTTTTGTCCAAGATGGCGGAATAGATGCAGCCGAGGCGACGCTAATGTTTTCCCTTTTATTTTTATCCGTGAAACTCAGCATCCAGGCGAGCGTGCTTCCGTGCACACGTTAGCTAAAGTCTTCCACACGGATGTGCAAGCTCTCTCGGAGCCGTGAGATTCCACCTCGGAGCTGATTTTATATTTCTTTGCCAGCGGAGCATCACTGGATAATGAAGCGGCAGGCCGAACGCGACGCGAGTCCGTCCAGAACGCTCGCCAAACGCGTCCGCGAGCGCGACCGAGAGCGCGACCCGAACCCGCCGCTCGCGCTGCTGCTCGCCGAAAGCCGAAACTACCACAAGCGGAGCCGCAGTCGCGAGCGGGAGAAACCGCGGGTCCGCGAGGAGAGAGAGAGTCTGCATCACCGGGCGCATCACGAGCTCGGTCTGCTGGGACGGGCTCCCCTCAGAACCACAGCGGTCCTGCCCAAAGGTAAGACCCCATCCGCTGAAACGGTGGGCGCACGCCTCGAATACAAGACACTACTAATAAGCAACCTCGGATCTCAGCTCTCCGATGAGCATGTAGAGGACGGACTGTTTCATGAGTTCAAAAAGTTTGGGGATGTGAGCGTCAAGCTGTCCCACACACCAGAACTGGGTCGAATTGCGTATGTAAACTTCAGACACACGGAGCACGCGCGGGAAGCTCGTCATGCCAAAACCAGGCTGGTGCTTTACGACCGTCCGCTGAAAGTGGAGCCCATGTACATGCGGCGGCGCAGCGTCACTCCTCCAGATGTGAGCTATGTGTCTCTGCACAGCGCCGCGTACACATACA
The DNA here is from genome assembly GCF_052040795.2 of Danio rerio. NCBI lineage: Eukaryota > Metazoa > Chordata > Actinopteri > Cypriniformes > Danionidae > Danio > Danio rerio. Next base: position 35,099,014 of record NC_141042.1, read on the forward strand.
GACAGCGCTCCCTGTCTCCGGGGGCCGGGAGCAGCGCCCTGAGGGAAGTAAGGCCCAGGCATTATGTAGAGGGCATGGCGCTCAGCAGGGACAGGGTTTTGGACTATTACACAGCCCTGGAGGAGAGGACCCGTGCCTATGCTTATCAGCTTCCCGAGGAGGACTTAAAGCCAGAGGATGATCAGAGAGCCACACGGAATCTGTTTATCGGCAATTTGGATCATAATATTACTGAGGTGGAACTACGGCAGGGCTTTGACAAGTATGGGATTATTGAGGAAGTGGTCATCAAGCGGCCAGCACGTGGACAAGGAGGTGCTTATGCTTTTCTTAAATTTCAGAACTTGGATATGGCTCACCGGGCCAAAGTGGCCATGCAGGGCCGTATGATTAATGGCAACCCGATTAAGATCGGATATGGTAAAGCTAATCCCACGACCCGGCTCTGGGTGGGCGGACTTGGTCCGAATACATCGCTGGCCGCTTTAGCACGTGAGTTTGACCGCTTTGGGAGTATTCGCACCATAGACTATGTGAAAGGGGATAATTTTGCTTACATTCATTATGAGAGCCTGGATGCAGCGCAGGCTGCTTGTGCACAAATGCGTGGCTTCCCTCTGGGCGGCCCGAGCCGCAGGCTGCGTGTGGATTTTGCTAAAGCCGAGGAGACGAGAGCGTACCCCCAACAATACCAGCCCCCTTTGCTTCCACCTCCACATTATGATCTTCTCCCTGAAAGTTACGCACGCCACCGCAGCCTGGAGCGCGAGCTGAGAGCCAGGGCTCGCTCTCCCTCACACCCTCTCTTCGCGGAGCGAGAAAGAGACCGCCTCTCTGAACGGGACTGGAGTCCCCCAAAAGGACTAGAGCGAAGGGCAAACCCGGAGGCGTTTGGCCGGGTCAGACAGCGCAGCCGCAGTCGGAGCCGCAGCAGAGAGCGCTGGCTAAAAGAGCGAGACCTAGAGCGCGGCCTTGGGAAGAACTGGGAGGAGCGCCGCAAGCGAAGGAGCCTCAGCCCCATAGAGCGTCCAGCAGAGGAGCGCGGGAGGTCTAAGCTCCGAGCAGGAGCGCCATCCACTCCTGAAGACAGCCCAGACCGAGGCCGCGGCCGTCTGCCAGACTCCACCTCTGAACCCCTGGACCACACACCTGACATCAGCAGACACTCCAGCGACGAGCGTCCCGCACACGACGAGCCTCCGCATCAGAGGAAGGACGAGCGCGATCGCAACCACCGCAAAAGCGAGACTGACCCTGACTCTCAAACAGACAAGTCCAAAACAGACTCCAAAAAGCCCAGCACACTCTCCGAATACGCTCAATCGCTGAGCCGCGTCTGGCACGGCTCCCTAGTCCTAAAAAACAGCAGCTTCCCCACAAACATGCACATGCTGGAGGGGGGCGTGAGCTTCCTCCACTCCCTCATGAGGGACAACCAAGCAGGCGGGTCCAAGATCACACAGCTCAAAATCGCTCAGCGGCTGAGGCTGGATCAGCCCAAACTGGACGAGGTGACACGCCGCATTAAGCTAGGCAGTCCCGATGGATATGCAGTCCTCCTGGCCGTGCAGGGACCCATGGACCGCGACGCCCCTCCTCCAGAACCAGGCCTTCAGCAGCGCCTTCTCCGAAACCTGGTGACTTACCTCAGGAACAAGCAAGCTGCAGGAGTCATCGGCCTGCCCCTCGGCGGGCCCAAGGAGCGGGAGATGGGGGGCATGCTCTACGCCTTCCCGCCCTGTGACTTCTCCCAGCAGTACCTGCAGAACGCTCTGAAGACTATAGGGAAGCTGGAGGAGGAGCACCTGGTCATAGTGGTAGTCAGAGACTCCCCTTAATCCACAGATTTTAAAGCCCTCTATGAGTTTAGGAGGGAGGTTTTTACTTTAATACTTCCACACATCCACTTGATCTGAAAATGCTTCAGGAAACTGAGCAGCACCTACAGAGCCGTTTTATAAGCTGAGTTTTCTGCCAAGGGGGGTTTGCAGCAGTGTTCAGAGCTCTTTCCACATGACTCTCCGTTTTAAATACAGTGTTTTATAGATGGGCATGCACAGCCCAGTTTGACTGATGTTCAGCTCTGTTGGTTAATCTGCTTTTAACCGGGCCTCATGTTCATAACTGGAGCATAATGAGTGTACAAATCAAATGCATTCCGCTCATGTTTCATTGAACAGTGTGTTAAAGGGACAGTGAAACCAGAAATGGACATCACCTCATCATTTACTCTCTCACTCGTGTGCACTGCAAAAAATGCGTTTCTTACTTAGAGTTTTTTGTCTTGTTTCTAGTCTAAATATCTACAAATTCTTAAATCAAGAAGCATTTTCTAGACAAGCAAAACATAGTGTCTTGTTTTAAGAAATAATATGCCAAAATGAAGTGAGTTTTTCCTCAAATTAAGCTAAATAATCTGCCAATGGTGTAAGCAAGATAATCTTATCACAAATCGAAAAAGTAGATTGTTTTGCTTACCCCATTGGCAGATTATTTAGCTTGATTTAAGGAAAAACTGTGGAACCCTAGAAGAGACATAGTTGAGGAGAAAAAAAATTGGGTAAAAGAAAAAAAATGGGTGGGAGGAAAATATATATTTCTAAGTTTTTGCGTTCTCTCGCAAAGATGTTTTGCATTCCTTCGCAAAGTTTTGCGTTATCTCGCAAAGATGTTTTGCGTTCCCTCGCAAAGATGTTTTGCGTTCCCTCGCAAAGATGTTTTGCGTTCCCTCGCAAAGTTTTGCGTTATCTCGCAAAACTGTTTCTCCACAAACACTTCCTGTTCACTTCACTCATGTAAACCCTCCCGTTTTTGCCGAAATTCTGCCATATTTTACCATTCTACCCCACTTTCTTTACATTAAATCTGTGCGTCGATCGTCGCCTTTCACTTTGCAACCTCTGAACCAGCAATTGTATGTATAAGTGCTGACTGACAGATGCGGTCCGTACAATCAGCTCACTTGTTTGATAACAGAAGTGTCACTTTAAATGGCCTGCACAGACGCTGATCTGGGATCAGTTTATTGTATGGAGCGCGTCTGTCAGTCAGCGCTTATACATGCATTCACTGGTTCAGAGGTAGCATGTGAAAGGCAACGATCGACGCACAGTAAAGAAAGTGGGATAGAATGGTAAAATACGGGAGAATTTCGGCAGAAACGGGAGGGTTAACGTGAGTGAAGTGAACAGGAAGTGTTTGTGGAGAAACAGTTTTGCGAGGGAACGCAAAACATCTTTGCGAGAGAACGCAAAAATTTAGAAATATATATTTTCCTCCCACCCATTTTTTTCTTTCACCCAGCCAATTTTTGTTCTCCACTACGTCCCTTCCGGGGTTCCGTAAAAACTCACTTCATTTTGGCATATTATTTCTTAAAACAAGACGATATGTTTTGCTTGTCTAGAAAATGCTTCTTGATTGAAGAATTTGTAGATATTTGGACTAGAAACAAGACAAAAACTCTAAGTAAGAAAACCATTTTTTG
>NC_141042.1:35107500-35132500 GCF_052040795.2 Danio rerio
GGAGAACATGCAAACTCCACATAGAAACGCCAACTGACCCAGCCGAGGCTAGAACCAGCAACCTTCTTGCTGTGAAGCGACAGCACTACCTACTACGGCACTGCATCGACTCTATTATTATTATTATTGTTATTATTATTCTTAATATTACAAAAGTCAAATAAAACTCTTGACATTTTATTCACATTTTGCCATCCAAAGACAAAAAAAAATTTGTTAGATTATTGATATTCATGACATTAAAGTAAATACATGGGACTTTTGGTGTAATTAGTGTGATTTTGAATCACAATTTTCCATCCAAATAATAAGAAACATGCATTGTGTTATATTAGTATCTCGCAAAATGACAGTAACTAAAATAAATCTGCTCCTCCACACTCTAAACTCTTTTCTAAACTCAATACAGGCTATTGTAGATTTTATAGACTTAATGATCATTAAATATGTAATATTGTAATAATTATAGTAATTATTTGATAACAGACATCCTATAATAATCTGACACTGTAGACACAATTTGTTGACTTTAAAAAAAAGAGTACAATAAGCTAATTATACAAAATATGTCAGCTTAACAGTTCCAAGTTACAATGGATTCACTTACAATTTCTACTTGTTTCTTTCAAGGTAATTGGTTTACTCGCTTTAAGTAACTAATCACTTTTAACAGTATGTGTGTGTGTTTATGTATGTATAAGTCAGAATTATTAGCCTCCCCTTTTATGTAATTTTTTTTTTTAATATTTCCCAAAATATGCAAGAGCAAGAAAAAATTCACAGTATGTCTGATAATATTGTTTTCTTCTGGAGAAATTTGTTTTATTTTGGCTTAAAAAAAAAACCTTTTAAGGTCAATATTATTAGCCCCTTTAAGCTATATTTTTTGGATATTCTTTATTCATTTACTTGCCTAATAATAATAATAATAATAATAATAAATAATGTTTTATTCTGTAGACAGTCGAAACAAAAATGAGCTTAAAGGGGCTAATATTTTTGTCCGGTGTTTAAAATATTAAAAACTACTTTTATTCTTGCAGAAATAAAACAAATAAGTCTTTCTCCAGAAGAAAAAAACATTATCAGAAAAACTGTGAAAGTTGCCTTGCTCTGTTCAACATAATTTGGGAAATATTTAAAAAAAGAAAGAAAAATGTTCATATATATATATATAGGCAATGCAGTGGCGCAGTAGGTAGCGCTGTCGCCTCAGCAAGAAAGTCGCTGGTTTGAGCCTTGGCTGGGTCAGTTGGCTTTTCTGTGTGGAATTTTTCACGTTCTCCCTGCGTTCGCTTGGGTTTCCTCCAGGTGATCCGGTTTCCCCCAAAGTCCAGACATGTGATACAGGTAAATTGGGTAGGCTAAATTGTCCATAGTGTGAGTGTATATGGATGTTCGGTTGCAGCTGGAAGGGCATCCGCTGCGTAAATCATATGCCGGATAAGTTGGCAGTTCATTCCGCTGTGGCGACCCCAGTTTAATAAAGGGACTAAGCCGAAAAGAAAATGAATGAATGTATGTATGTATGATTGTATGTGTGTGTGTGTGTATAATTACTATTATTATTAAGTAATTCCAGAGAAAATAAAGCATGAACTATTATTATTTGTATAAAAAAACAACAATAATAATATTAGATAATTATGAAAATTTAAGTAATGTGCGTTGAATTAGAGGGTGAGTAAAATATATTTAGATTAAACAAGATCTCAATACTTAATACAAGTTAATTAAAGTAATATCAGCAGGGAGCAATAGATTTGACCTAGTTTTTGGTGTAAATTTGCTATAAAAGAGGAATGCAAAACTACTTATTTTAATGTTTTCAAATGATTGCATTAAGGCGTCACGGTGGCGAAGTGGGTAGCATGATCACCTCACAGCAAGAAGGTCACTTCTTCGAACACCGGCTGGGACAGTTGGCGTTTCTGTGTGGAGTTTGCATGTTCTCCCCGTGTTGGCGTGGGTTTCCTCAGGGTGCTCATGCACAGTCCAAACACATGCACTTTAGGGGAATTGATTAACTAAATTGGCCCTAGTGTTTGTGTGTGTATAAGTGAGTGAGTGAGTGTGTATGGGTGTTTCCTAGTACTGGGTTACAGATGGAAGGGTATCCCATGATTAATAAAGGGACTGAGGCGAAGGAAAAATAAATGTAGCATGACTATGAATATCTTTTCTTTTAAACATTTGGTCCCACTTTATATTAAGTGTCCTTAACTAATATGTACTTACATCAAAAAAATAAATACAATATACTTACTGTGTTTATAATGTATTTGAGAACACTTGTGGTGCTTTTGAGTTGGGATAGAGGTTGGGTTGTGCACAGGTTTGGTGGCATGGGTAGGTGTAAGGGTGGGTTAAGGTGTCAGGGATGGTCAACAGTGTATTTACAAATGTAAATACAAAAGTTAATTACAGATGTAATTACATACATGTATTTAATCAAGCACAAGTACACAGTAGATACATGTATTTACACAATAGGTTCAATAACAAACTATTAGTTCCTTTGTAAGTACATATTAGTTAAGGCCACTTAATATAAAGTGGGACCAAACATTTTAATACGTTTCAGAATGAGTAGCCTTCATCAAGACATAATGGTAAATTAGCATATAAGTCAATGAAATAAGTTTAAATAACATTTTTAAATCAATGTTTCCTCAGCTTTTCTTAATTCAGTCATTCAAATTAAGGTTTCAACATCAATATCGCAATGTGATAATTCGCAATAGTCGTTGACTCTGTATTATAATTGATGATTTCCATGTGTTTTTGAGGCCTGTGACTATGAGCATTCAGGCATAAGAAACTATTCTTTGTAACTTTAATAATAATTAATTTAATAGATTTTGTTTATTTAAATTATTCAATTACTGCACGTGAATACTGTTAGACTTGCAAAACAATGAAACACTGTTCCAATTGTATACACTACTTGATAAAGTCTTCACGTCAATCCCCGTTGAAGGAGCAACAGATAATAACAAATACTGCAGAAGACCTACAGGAACCTGCATGGAGCCAAGATTCTCACAGAAATCAGTCAAGTTTGGTGAAGGAGAAATTATGGTTTGGGGTTCCATTCAGTATGGGGGCGTGCGAGAGATCTGCAGAGTGGATGGCAACATCAACAGCCTGAGCTATCAAGACATTTGTGCTGCCCATTACATTACAAACCACAGGAGAGGGCAAATTCTTCAGCAGGATAGCGCTCCTTCTCATACTTCAGCCTCCACATCAAAGCTCCTGAAAGCAAAGAAGGACAAGCTGCTCCAGGATTGGCCAGCCCAGTCACCAGAGATGAACATTATTGAGCCTAATGGAGGAAAAAGCGGTAAAGATGAACACAAAGACCCTTGATGAACTCTGGGAGTCCTGCAGGAACGCTTTCTTTGCCATTCCAGATGACTTTATAAATAAGTGATTTGAGTCATTGCAGAGATGTATGGATGCAGTCCTCCAAGCTCATGATGGAGTCAGACACAATATTCATTCTTTCTCCACTGCAGCATGACTTTATATTCTATACTGGACATTATTTCTGTTCAGTGATGAGACTAAGCAAAGTCTAAGCAAAGTCAGACCTGACTGTCCTAATGAAATCATTCAAAATCAAGACATTTTATTGTGGTAAAATAAGCGAAATCTAGTGGCCTTTGCCTTTCATATAAGCCACTTCTGATACCAAATCATAAACTAGAAGTCGAGTAATCTGCTGTTCCTAAAACTTGCATAAACTTGCATTTGTCAGGTAGTGTCTATATTGTATTTATCTATGCTTGTAGAATGTTTGTTGAATGCAGACACACTTCTTTACATAATCATCCCAATCAGTGTACATTTAGGAATTCTTTCCAGAAGTCCTCTGGTGAAATTGTGTTCACATCGCAATGTATATCGCAAATATGAACAAAATATTAGATTTTTCCAATATAGTTCAGCCCTAATTCATATCAAACATGTCAAACAAATGTATTTAAATGTCACTAAACGTCATTTTAATTGGACAGACTGAACTCTAGATTTGGCGTAGATGCGTTTGTGCACTTCATTGACAGTGATGGATTCTTTGAAGCCTCACTTGAAAGGATTTTTTTAAGAAGAGTTTATTTCCACGGTGTGCTGAGCCAGCAGCTCCTGTGACCTGCATATGTCTGATCGCTTTAGTGTGCGCTGTTGCACTTGAATACATTAACATCCACAATTCACCTCATATCGGTAAATATTAAACACACAGACATGTTGGTTTGTTCCTAACCAAGAGAGCCACATCTCGTTCCTTCAGGTACATCGCGGATCATTTGGCAGGAAAACAATTCAATCTGACGAATAACCTTGCTCAGGTAACAACACTACATCTTTTTCGAATGTTCACATGAAAAATGAACCGACTGCAGCTGAAATCTCAAGCCGCACCAGGTTATTTATTTACAAGCAGAGCACGTCAGTCTCATTGCAGCAAAGGGTTGTTGTTCTGATGTCTTCACCTAATTCTTTCTGCCCTTTTTGTCGCTTAGAATTGCAGATTAGGACCCCCGGGAGCAGATGGGGAACGGGTGTTTCTGGGATTTGGCCGATTCCTGCTCGCCGAGTCCATCGACCCGAAGCACTTCACTGTAAGCTAACCTGGTGCTCTTCTAGTGCAGGAAATGGAAGACACAAGTAATGAAATATTAATGCAGAATCATGAGAGGTCCAATGAAATCCATTAAAGCCAGGAAAATCAATGAAACACGGCCCCGCAGCTTCTTAGCCAGACCACATCTGATGGCCTTCTCTTGCTCTTTATGGACCCTTTGTTAAGAAACAAAGATGAACAAGAGCAAACTAGAGTTCGGCCATTAGCGACACGCGGGGCCTGTCAACCATTAATGCTGCTTGGGCTACATCTGAATTCATCAGAATACGTCTTAAGCTCAAAATTGTGTGTCCATATGAGTGTTTATTCATTTACTGAATGTTGAATTTTGAAATTGTCTTACAGCACATGTGAAATGTGCTGAAAACAGAAAGTTATAAGCGATAGTTATTTAGCATGAACATTTTTATTAGCTAAATAACCAATCCCTGCTGAAAAATCCAGCTTAAACCAGCCTAGGCTGGTTTAAGTTGGTTGACCAGCCTGGTTTTAGAGGGGTTTTGGCCATTTCCAGGCTTGTTTCCAGCCTGGTCTTAGCTGGTCAGGCTGGAAAATGCCCAGCCAAATCCAACTAAAACCAGCTTGACCAGCCTGGTTTAAGCTGGATATAGCTGGTTTTGGCTGGACTCCCAGCTTGGCTATAGGCTGGACAAGCTGGTTTAAGACCAGGCTGGAAATGGCTGGAAACCAGCCTGGAAGTGGCCAAAACCCCTCTAAAACCAGCCTGGTCGACCACCTAAAACCAGCCAACCAGCCTAGGCTGGTTTAAGCTGGATTTTTCAGCAGGGATCAATTAAAGCCCGTTTTATACAATTAAGTAAATTGAAAATAAAACAATGAAGTTGTCCAAAAATCTTTAAGAATTGTTTTGTTGCAGCTCATTTTGAATAAGCTTAGTTTGAACAGCAAACATAGTTTTTTGAGTATAGAGGTAACTAACATTAGCCATATTAGCATCCACACTAACAGATGATGAATGTAATGCTAACTATGATAGCGTGTACACCAATAGATTAAATGTTTAACAATAAATGTTTAATTGCCCACTTCAACAGACGAAAACACTATTAGAGTCAACAACGACAGACAGTAAGTGGAACTCTCACTATATTAGCATCCACTCCCACAGGTGATATAGCAGTATTAACATCCACAGAGACAGGCGATAAATATAACAACATACGCATCAACACCAACAGTAGCTTTATTTATTTGATAGGGATGATAATGAAAATTTCTGGTAGGTTAACAGAAAATGTAAACACGCTGTATTATAGCAACATTGCTAACTTATATTCATAAATCATTGCTAACTAGATTAGCATCCATTAAGCTGACATCCACAGTATACACGGTAAATACTTTAACATCCTGCACAACAGTCTGTAGCTCCTAAAATAAAAACTATAGCGTCCACTCCAAGGGCCCTTAGCGATACTATAGCAATAGCAAAGCATCCACAGAGACAGACGATAAATGTGACAGTAATCATCCACACAAACAGACAGTAACTTTATTTGATTGGGACAATGTTAAGAATGTTTGTAGTACATGCTAGTCATAGCAACATTGCTAATTTACATCCATAAATCATTGCTCACTACAATCTGTTCAGCAATATATTTGATAACATTGGGCCTTTATCAGCATTTTTAAAGATTACTAATGGTCCAGCTACCTGCAGCAGTTTAGATTTTTGAATTTTGACTGTAGTTTGGTTTACTGAAGTTTAATTTCATCTCAGTGTAATAAATGCCTTTGCTAAATGTTTTACTAATATAAATAAGTGTTTTGGTTGAGTCTTAGATGTAATTTTAAATGAATTAAAACAAATTAAATTTGAAATTAAAGTGTCCCCTCAACCCTGTTATGTTCTTCAACCTGTCAATGTAGCCTCAATCCAGTGAAATTTATTCATTCATTCATAAACCGCCAACTTATCCAGAAAGTTTTTACGCAGCAGATGCCCTTCCAGACACAACCCATCTCTGGGAAACATCCACACACACACTTATACACTACAGACAATTTAGCCTACCCAATTCACCTGTACCACATTTCCACCCGGAGGAAACCAACATGAAGACAGGGAGAACATGCAAACTCCTCACAGAAACACCAACTGAGGCAAGGTTCGAACCAGCGACCCAGCAACCTTCTTGCTGAGAGGCGACAGCACTACCTACTGCGCCACTGCCTCGCCTCAGTGAAATTAATATTTTTTTGGAAAATAAAGTAAGGAAAACAATTAATTTTAGTAATAATTCTTGCTGAGTACCAACCACCATGTTAAGACCTAACATTGTAAATATGTGGTTTGGGTAACCCTGCTGAAAAATCCAGCTTAAACCAGCCTAGGCTGGTTGGCTGGTTTTAGTTGGTCGACCAGGCTGGTTTTAGAGGGGTTTTGGCCACTTCCAAGCTGGTCTCCAGCCATTTCCAGCCTGGTCTTAGCTGGTCAGGCTGGGAGATGACCAGCTAAAACCAGCTTGACCAGCCTAACCAAGCTGGGAGTCCAGCCAAAACCAGCTATATCCAGCTTAAACCAGGCTGGTTTTAGCTGGATTTGGCTGGTCATTTTTCCAGCCTGACCACCTAAGACCAGGCTGGAAATGGCTGGAAACCAGCCTGGAATTGGCCAAAACCCCTCTAAAACCAGGCTGGTCAACCAGCTTAAACCAGCCAACCAGCCTAGGCTGGTTTAAGCTGGATTTTTCAGCAGGGAAGACATCAAAATTTAAAACTTTTTTAGAAAAATTAAGAGACCAGAGAATGCATAATTTGTATAATAACTTAAATCGACAATAAATCTAAAACTCATCAGAAATGCTCTATTTTAGCCATTAAACTGATTTGAGGGACATATGAGCAATAGGAAAATGTTGTTTTTTTAGCAAGAGCTTTTTAAAATACTATTAACAACTCCAACGTCCATTACGGGCTTGAGAATAATGGATGACCAAATAAGAATAAAACAGAACATAATAAGGCTTTAATGCCTGAGGTGGGAAAATATGATTTTTTGAAAGTTTACCTTGTGCCTAATTATGTAGGCTATTTAAAATATAGTCAGTGCACTTTTAAAAACGAGTTTGCTCAAGCTAAAATATTACCAAATGCCAGGAATGACCCAGCTAAACTATAGCATTAGCAGTATTAGCATCCACAGAGTGAGGCAGTAGCAATAACAATATAAGCATATATCACACAAACAGACAGTAACTTTATTTGCTTTGATTTATTTGATTGAGACAACGAGCATTTGCAGTAACAGAAAATGTGAACATGCTGGATCATAGCAACATTGCTAACAGTCTTAGAACACAGAAAAGTCCAGAATTAAATAGGACAATTTTTACCAATTTTTTTAGATTGCTAATGTACTATGTACTGTTATATATATTTTTTTATCGGGCTCTTGTAAAATGAATGTATTTTCAAAAAACTAAACAAAAAAGTGAAATGCTAATAGTCTAATCTGATTCAATGATTTATGCTAAGCTAAGCTAAAGTTGTTTTCGGCAGACCTGGGGCCTCATGTATCAACGCTGCGTACGCACAAAAACTTTGCGTACGCCAGGTTTCACGCTCAGAATCGCTCACGTTTGGATTTACTAACAATGAACTGAACGTGGGAATGTGCGCAGCTCCACGCCAGTTTTATGGCTGGCGTACGCACATTTTTTGTGCGTGTCTGTTTTATTTCCATTGGCGACTCCTAGAGGCAGTTGTGTTAAATTCCTCTCTACAAAGTGTCTGAGCCTTGCAATGGCAGCTGTATGAGACGGGTTCAGCAGGTATTTAAGGTTTCCATACCATACAGTTGACCAGCTAAACATTAAAGCACAATTTGCAGCGGTCGCCTGTTTTCCCAATGTAATCTGAGCTATCTACTGCACCACATTGCTATAAAGACACTATCTGAAGATGAATTTGCATGCGTGAATCAGAAACATTTCCATTCAATAAATGTGCAAATAAAATATGATGCTTATTGATATGAACTTATTGATGATTCCTACTTGTCTTTCTCGTGATAAATAGTTGGCAAAATCTGATATGTAGCGGGGCAAAAAACAAGAAAGAGTTCATCAGACGCTGGATTCGAGCCGAGATCATGCTCGAACGTGTCAATTCATGATCACAAGCGTCTAACGAGTAGCGCCACTGAGACTGATAAGGGTCTTGCAACATTTTACAGATATAAATCACACTATTTCTATTTTTTAATGCACTCAGTGCGATGTTCAGACCCAACTATGTTAACCGCATCAGCTAAACTCTCCCACTCTATTTTTTTCTTTTACTGTTAATTCCGGAGAACAAACTTGCAAATAACACCGCTTTTCTCCGGTCTACCTCCGAAAGCAGCACCTCCAATTCACATTCTGTTCAAAGTTTCTCTTTTTGCTTGCTTTTGCCATTGCTTTTTCGTTGGGTTTTGCCATAAGCATAGTCATTAGCATATTCATACGGGGGAGGAGGCAGGGAGGAGTTTTGTGCTCGTGCATGTTGCGCTCAGTTTCTGGGGCCCCTGGGGCCTCATGTACGAAGACTTGCGTGGAAATCTTACTAAAACATTGCGTACGCACAATGCTGTAAATGTGCGTACGCAAAAAAAAAACGCAGATGTATGAAACACTGCGTACGCCGAATCTCTAGCATATTCTTTTGTACATCCGAATGAACGTGAAACTGAGCGCAACATGCACAAGCACAAAACCCCTCCCCGCCTCCTCCCCCGTATGAATATGCTAATGACTATGCTAATGGCAAAACCCAACGAAAAAGCAATGGCAAAAGCAAGCAAAAAGAGAAACTTTGAACAGAATGTGAATTGGAGGTGCTCCTTTTAGAGGTAGACCGGAGTCTGATTGTATGATTGTATGATTTTTGCATATTCCAATAAAAAAAAAAGAGATAGACCGGAGAAAAGCGGTGTTATTTACAAGTTTGTTCTCCGGAATTAACAACAAAAGAAAAAAATAGAGAGTTTAGCTGATGCGGTTAACACAGTTGGGTCTGAACATCGCACTGAGTGAATTAAAATGAAATAGTGTGATGTATAGGTGTAAAATGTTGCAGTACTTACATCAGTCTCAGTGGCGCAGCTTATAAGTCGCATGTCTACATGCTTTGCTACGTTCAAGCATGAACTCGGTTTGAATCCGGCGTATAATGATCTCTTTTTTCTTTATTCCCCCCCTACATATCAGATTTTGGCAACTATTTATAACAAGAAAGACAAGTAGGAATCATTAATAAGTTTGTGCATCATATTTTATTTGCACATTTATTGAATGGAAATGTTTCTGATTCACGCATGCAAATTCATCTTCAGATAGTGTCTTTATAGCAATGTCCGTGCAGTAGATAGCTCAGATTACATTGGGAAAACAGGCGACCGCTGCAAATTGTGCTTTAATGTTTAGCTGGTCAACTGTATGGTATGGAAACCTTATATACCTGCTAGATGAACCCGTCTCATACAGCTGCCATTGCAAGGCTCAGACACTTTGTAGAGAGGAATTTAACACAACAACCTCTAGGAGTCGCCAATGGAAATAAAACAGACACGCACAAAAAATGTGCGTACGCCAGCCATAAAGCTGGCATGGAGCTGCGCACATTCCCACGTTCAGTTCATTGTTAGTAAATCCAAACGTGAGCGATTCTGAGCATGAAACCTGGCGTACGCAAAGTTTTTGTGCGTACGCAGCGTTGATACATGAGGCCCCTGGAGATAAGCTTAATGGATTAAAAAAGGTCAAACTCAAACGTTTAAACATCTGTGCTATGACAGTTTCAAATCTTGTTTTGAAATCCTGAATAAAGTGAACGTGTGCTCATGTTGACTCATTACCCTTCCTCTTCAAATCTTCTTTTAGATCCAAACATCTGACCTCAAATCAGCTGCTGTAAACCTCATGATCCCCGCATGAGCACACCAACTGGCCATAAACGTTGATTCCTAGAAAAGCTCGCAGGAAATGACACAATCACAACCCGGCGCATGATTTGGAGCTCAGGCTTTGCATTCAGCGCAGCAGGCAGGTGGCCGTGTGGCTTTTGGCCGGCACATGTATCTCTAACATACCTACCGTATGGCTTTAAGCATTGTTTTACGACTACAAAGAAAGCTGTCGGGAGCTTACGGCCCTGTCTCGCAAATCCCGCTCCGTTATGGCGGAGACAAGAGCTGGAATCTCCCAGAAACAATTGCGCTCTGTTTTATCCCGATGAGATTGGAGGTGTATTTTTAAAGCGTGAAGCAGGGACAATGCAGCGGGCTGAGCAGATCTGTAAAGACGTGACTAAACACCGTAGACACGGATGAATCACACAATACATATATCCAGAACATGGCACACCTTGTGGTACAACACACACTGCAATTTATTTTACTTATTTAGAATTTTTGTCTTGCTTGTAGTACAAATATCTAAAGTTTCTTAACCCTTAACGCAAATTTCTAATCGGCCAATCACATGGCAGCAGCTCAATGCATTTAGGCATACAGACATGGTCAAGACGATCTGCTGCAGTTCAAAGCGAGCATCAGAATGGGAAACAAAGGGGATTTAAAGGGTCACAAAAGCACATTTTTTGAGCTGTTGACAGTCGTATATGTGTCCCACACTGCTAAAAACACTATTAGGACACCTATATTTCACTAAAAAGTGTAAATTGGTTGTTTTTGCGTTATTTCAAGCAAATTCGTAGTTCCAGTTTGAAACAAATTTTTGAAGCTGCGTCACGGACATGAGATAATAGCGTTGTATTCCAGCGTGCAGACTGGACGTCTGTGCCAGAGTGTGTCTTATTACGTCTTACAGTGTGATGCATTAATGCATGAGTAAGGCTTGGTTCAAACCAATCAGCGCGCTCTATTGTGCAACTTCATTAATATTTATTACTGTCACGGTGTTTACACGACAGAGACGCCACGTTGTGCTGGCAAAACAAGCGTGAAGTGTTGCTTTTATAGTTTGCTGCAGTTAAGTTTTGTTTTCATTTTCTCTCTGTGAGAGCTCATCTGGAGTCACGCGTGGATTAACAGTGTACGCGATGCTCGACAACAATAACTTACGTGTCTAAGGAGGATTATTGTTTACCTGAGAGCTGTTCTCATCTGCAAACGCTGAGATCTGGATTCGCTTGTAGTCTCCTCTTAATAAAGACGCGGCTCTAGTTGCTGGTGATTGTCCTGTCTCTACAGATTTGGTAAGTGAGCGACCAGTGCTCCTTGTTTATTCAGTTTGTTCGTATCGAACTAAGTTAACTATTGCACCGAGTGTAAACATTTTAGCACCACAACCAAACTTTAACCTTGTGTAGGATTTTCACCGGATTTTGTGACCAGAATAACACATGCGGCTTTCTGATGCTACCTGCTGTGTGCATCTAAGTTTCCGGAAAATGCGGAGTTTTTTTTCTCTCATTTGCCGTGCGGTATCAAACATCGCATGAAAATACACGCTTACAGAAGTTCCTCGAATCAAATATCTCGTTTGTCGCAAGGGACATGAATGAATTCCCTGAATGTAAGAGCCAAACTGCAGTTAAAGTCCACCATTTAATAATTTGGCAAATAATTCATTATTTCAACACATTAAGTGACTGAAAACGTGTTTTTAAAATAGGCTAAATAAATAAATACATAAAATGATGAGTAAGCCTTGTAGCCCGATGGTTTATGATGGCATTTTTACAAATGCTAACTGGACAATATTATGAAAAAAATTTATGATAGCCTAACATAAATCATTATTTTAACATAAAATTATAATAAAAGTTATAGCCTATTGAGTTGTGTGTTATCCATGCAAAAATGTAACAGTTTTTCACAGTAATAACTGAATTTCTTTCTTTTTATTTTACGGTACAGACAGACTCTCTGTTTTGCAACACTAATGCCTTAAAATGTAACTAAGTAACACATTTAGCTACTATTTTTTTTAAATGACATTAGATTGTAACATTTAACTTTTTCCAAACACTGATGTTGGTTGGGTATAAGCATGATGACTCGGTTTGCTGATTTCACTATTGACCTTATTCTAAAATGCGGAAGTGCGCCTGTTTTCGCGATTGTCTTAGAACTTCCGATTCAGTCGCCTATGGGAGAAATGACTAGGAATAATAAACGGCAGAAAACGGTCAAACTACTTGCTCTATAAACAAATTTTTGCAAACCTATACAGACCAAGTAGAATAATATAATAAGAAAATAGCAAATTGCAACATCAAGCAACGTAATGAGCAGTTTTTAGCGTCAAAAAATGAATGGAAGTGAATGAGACCGGAAGTCTCAAGCCAAAAAGATTCAAATGGCAGCGCCCACTTGTCGGCGGAGAATAAGGTGAATATTTACCTGTTATATTAATAGTGGGGGTGAACTATGCCCAAACATTCAAGCTAGCCCACTATTCATTCATTTTCTTTTCGGCTTAGTCCGAATTATTATTCTGGGGTCAACTTATCCAGCACGTTTTTACGCAGCGGATGCCCTTCCAGCCGCAACTCATCTCTGGGAAACATCCACACACACTCATTCATAACCGACAATTTAGCCTACCCAATTCACCTGTACCGCATATCTTTGGACTGTGGGGGAAACCGGACCACCCGGAGAAAGCCCACGCAAACGCAGAGAGAATATGCAAACTCCACACGGAAATGCCAACTGACCCAGCCAAGGCTCGAACCAGTGACCTTCTTGCTGTGACGCGACAGCACTACCTACTGTGCCACTGCGTTGCCCTACAATCATACAAAATATGATAAAATAAAACATGTATTTTTAAAATAAAATATGCTAATGAGAGTACTTAGGTTACCAGTTGTCATAAAACAAACAAAACAAGTACATTTATGAATAAATATAAATAAATATTGTTCTTTGTAAGTGAAATCTAAGATGAATTACCGGTTTGTAAATAATCAGGATGCGCACGCAACATATTATAACAATGTGTCACTCAGTTATAAGCACAGTTATTCGGCAAAATTAACGTTAAAGTGAGTGGCGTTCATCTGACAGGTCCATTTGTGATACCACCCTGACAGTGGATATTGACGCAATGGTCAAGCATCCAGGCCCAAATATACCATTAACTCATTGAAACTTCAAATGATTTTACAAGAGAGAAGTTAAAGGCCTACAAGTCTTTGGATGCCACCAATGTTGTTCTGCTTGGTCATGTGCAAGAAATAATGTTCCATGATTACCAGTTTCAAAACTAAAAACCAAGGTTCTGCCTTGCCAAAGACAAGGAAAGAAGATGGAACTGTCTGGATTATCATCAATAAGCAAAACAACTGCATCCTGACAGTGAACTTCGAATGAGAGAAAAAAAACCTCAGCATTTCCCGGAAACTTAAATGCACACAGCAGGTAGTGTCAGAAAGCCGCGTGTGTTATTCCGGTCACAAAATGCGGTGAAAATCCTACATGAGGTTAAAGTTTGGTTGTAGTGCTAACATGTTTACACTCGGTGCAATAGTTTGTTCGATATGAATAAACTGAATAAACAAAGAGCACTGGTCGCTCACTTACCAAATCTGTAGAGACAGGGCAATCACCAGCAACTAGAGCCGCGTCTTTATTAAGAGAAGACTACAAGCAAATCCAGATCTCAGCGTTTGCAGATGAGAACAGCTCTCAGGTAAACAATAATCCTCCTTAGACACGTAAGTTATTGTTGTCGAGTATCGCGTACACTGTTAATCCACGCGTGACTCCAGCTGCGCTCTCACCGAGAGAAAATGAAAACAAAACTTAACTGCAGCAAACTATAAAAGCAACACTTCACGCTTGTTTTGCCAACACAACGTGGCGTCTCTGTTGTCTAAACACTGTGACAGTAATAAATATTAATGAAGTTGCACAATAGAGCGCGCTGATTGGTTTGAACCAAGCCTTACTCATGCATTAATGCATCACACTGTAAGATGTAATAAGACACACTCTGGCACAGACGTGCAGTCTGCACGCTGGAATACACGCTATTATCTCATGTCCATGGTGCAGCTTCAAAAATTCATTTCAAACCGGAAGTACGAATTTGCTTGAAATAACGCAAAAACAACCAATTTACACTTTTTAGTGAAATATAGGTGTCCTTATAGTGTTTTAGCAGTGTGGGACACATATACGACTGTCAACAGCTCAAAAAATATGTTTAGGTGTTTCGTGACCCTTTAACACCATGTGACAACAGTGCCACTCCCACCTGCCAGTAGAAACAGGTACTGCTGAACAGCTGACGATTTAATAACCAGACACAAACGCTGCATTAAGTGGAATGTTTATGATGCATGTGGTATTTTTCAGTACTTAAATAACAAAATAAATGTTGTACAACATATTTTTATTTAAGTGCAACACATTCCAAAAGACCAGGGGCTTTTGAAAATACATCAGCTCTTATGATGGCTGTGCAGTGTGGTGTTCGATAAAATTAAAGTTTTCTATTTTTGGACTTTCATTTTTGGCATCTAACCACACAAAAAGACATGTTTGCTATTGCAACCGGTCTATTTTGCAGCCAGTATGCACAGTTTAACCTGTGTGACGTCATGTGTGACGTAGGTTGGTTATTCCCCTATAGATATGGGATTAGTTGTACATGTTCAGTTTAAGAAAAAGCCATGCAGCAGTTCAGTAGATTTGGGAATTCCTATAACAGCAGTCCAGCACTTTATTATTATTTTTTTTCCTTCGCCTTTGGGGAAAGCACATGTATCCCATCTCTAATTAGAAATAAAAGTTAATAAAGAGCATGCTTTACAGCTGGGAGCTGGTCTGAGGGGAGCGGTTTGAGCTTATGATACAGCAGTTTCCATTAACAAGCGTAGGCAGTCTATAAAGCTGTTATTAACTGCAATTATACCACGACCACTCAATCAGTTTTAGTGCTTTCAGTGTTTTTTTTTTTCCTCCTATCTGACATGCATCAATCTCTAACATGCGAATTCATGATAGTAAAATATAATGACTGCCAGCAAGGTTTACTCAGCATGAAGATACTCAGTAAAATATTATTCGGTGTAAAATTAGTTCACATTAAACTCATTTACATAAGGTCATAGCTCACTTCTGAACTGCTAATTAATTGCCATTTTAAATATTTTAAATTTGACAATATCTTTTAAACTACAGTGTTTTACCCATTTAAAGGGCACATAGTTTACCCCTTTTTTTAATGATTTAATATTAATATTATGGTTCTTCTGAGTGTGCCAGTTTAGATTCAGTTCAAAACACAATTCAGATTTTTTTTTATTATAATGTGTTAAAACGTGTCATGTTGGGGGCGTGTACACAGTTCGCTGTTTTAGGGGTGTGTTGCTTCACATGAAAATTAGTTTCGACTTCCGACCCAACAGCCTAATCTGCACTGAACCCTGACGTTAGGCCTATGTCATGCAAAGTTATTTGTTGATAGTGATGTTGAGACATTGATGGCTGTGGTGAGATTGACGAGGGAACATTCATAAGGTAAGTAGTGTATGGAAATACATTTTATATTGAATTGCTGATTTAAAATCAACCCGGGCTCATTGTGAAAACGTAGTCCCGCGGACGTTTCTGCGGACCGCGATTTACGTCCCAGGAGGTACGTATTCGAGTGGTTTTTTGATTTCGCGGATCCGCGAGAGGCCACTGTGTGCGCTTTTTCGCATCTCGGGCGGGCCCCTCTCGGGAGCGCGCGGCGTTCGCACCCGCGCCGTTCTCGCGCGTAAAGCCGCTGGATCAAAAAACAAAAAAAAAAGCCCTCGTCTTCAATTTCGACCGCATTTTTGGATCCCGCCGTGTTCTCGCCCTTATTTTCCGGATTCCGTTTTTCGTCTTACTTGATTTCCGGAACCCGTCGTTCCCTGGACTCGATCCCGGTCGTCGTCCACCGCGGCCAGCTCCGGCTCCTCCTCCGGGGCCTCCGCTCCGCTGACGCAACGCTGTGAGCTAGGCGGACAAACTGATTGCGTCGGGAAAGCCCTCCACTCGGAGGCGAGCCGTCGGCCGGCAAGCGCGAAGAGGAGGGGCGGAGCGGCGCCACACCGCCCCGCAGCGTTCGCTCGGAAAAAAAACAAACGCGGCCTTTACGTACCTCCGGCCACGCGGTCTCGAGAAATGTCCGCGGGGCTACGTTTCCAGAATGAGCTTGGGTTGTTTAAAATACATACAGTATACAATAAGGTTATATAATTTCACAGGGTGTAAACCTCTTATTCATTAAACACCCCATGATGATGATGATGATTAGCCAATCAGTCGACACCGACTTTCGGCCACTTTATGGATCATGATTTGCCACGCTTTCCTATTTCTGACTGCTTCTTTCAGTTGTTCCATGTTCAAGTTCAAGTCCGTCTTGATTGTGTCCAGCCATCGCGTTCTCTGACGCCCTCTCCTTCTTGATCCACTGACTGCACCGAGCATTAAAGCTGTTTCCATGGAGTTGGCTTGCATGATATGACCAAAGAACGAGAGCCGTTGCTTGGTGATTTTGCCCTCTAGCGATACATTTTGTTTGACACGCTGCAGGGTTGTTTTGTTTGTGATCCTCGCCGTCCATGGTATGCGCATCATTCGCCTCCAGCACCACAATTCGAAAGCATCGATCTTCCTTCTGTCTTTCTTCTTGAGTGTCCAGCTCTCACATGCATACATAAAGATTGGGAAAACAATGGCATTGCTTGTTCTGATCTTTGTTACAATGCTGATGTCCTTGCTTTTCCATACCTTCTCCATTCCTTGAATTGCACTGTGGCCAAGTGCGATTCTTCGTCTGATCTCCGGCCCTGACTCGCCATTGTGGTCGATCTTGGATCCAAGGAAGATGAAGTCTTGGACTGATTTGCACCCCATATAAAGCCCAATCACTGAATAGGAGTACTAATGTACCTACGCAGGTGCACGTACATTTGCAGGTTGCATTAGGTTGTCATCACCCTTGCATAATTCTTTATATGGATACAATACTTGAAGAAAAGTACATCGTAAACTCATTATACTTATGCGGTTCTTTGCGTGATGAATATCTTATTGTTACCCCCCTATTACGCAAACATTATGGTTTGTTCCTTTGCAATTTAAAGAAAAGTACAATGTTATTTCACTGTACTTCCGCGGTACTTTTCATGTTGCATATCTGGTTGTTACCCCCTTATTACCCGAGCATTACAGTTTGTTCCCTTATACCTACGCAAACGTTATTTATACTTACACAATACGTACAGAAAAGTACACCGTTATTTCACTGTACTTACACTGCAATTTTCATGTTGAATATCTGGTTGTTACCCCCTTATTTCCCAACCATTACAGTTTGTTTTCCTATACCTACACGTACGTTAATTATACTTACACTATACGTACAGAAAAGTACACTGTTATTTCACTGTACTTACGCGGTACTTTGCGGGTTATAAAAGACAGTGTTACCAATTCTTCAAGTATCAACAATGCCGTGTAGTGTGAATCATTTAGTAAAGCAGACAGTTAATAGGTTAAAATGATTTATTAAGTTGCTTAATTGTCCTTAAAAGTCTTGGATACTCCTTTAAAGGCACATAGGTTACCTCTTTTTCAAGATGTGTATGTCTCCAGAACATGTCTGTATAGTTTTAGCTCAAAACACCCATCATATTATTTCTTATACCTTTTATAAGTTTCTATTTTATACCTCTTAGCACCAGGTGACGTTTTTTTTTTTGCACTGCGCCTTTAAGGCTGGTCCTTCACGCCCACCGTTTCCGCGTGCCTTTCAGCGTGCCTCAATCTCCCCCCTTGGCTGCCTCAGACAACAGACGGACATAAAGGAAGATCTCACTTAGTGTTTATGAGAAATACTACAGCAAGAACTTTACCAATGAGTATTTGATGCATTTGTTGTGGAGTTGCAACGATTAGCCACACACAATGTTGTTATAAAGTTCACGCACACACAGATAGACATGCGAAGATACACAGCGCAGACACGCACACACAGACAGCGCACGTTTAGCTTTGCACTCTTTGCACAAAAATGTAACAGGATACAGGTTAATCTCCACTGCTGTGTGGATATCTGTTAAGTTAATGTACAAAACAAACCTGATTTATTGTCCACAAACCGGGATTGAGGCGTCTTCTTTTATAATTGTTCTGAGACGCAGCTGTGCTGATGAAGTAAAGCTGAAGTAAATCGCTGCAATTCATTACACACATGCACTGTTTTAAAACATTTTAAACATGTAAAACTCACTCTTGATCACATTTGATGATGACTGATGATCCTAGCAAACTGAACAGACCTTTTATTCCCGGTTGCTTTGTGCTCGTCTTCTCTTGTTGTTATGATTACACTTTACTACTGTGACATGTTAATAAGCAGCTTTCATTAAATCCGGTGGGCGGGGGCACAGCACTCCTACGTCAAGTTGCGGTCGGTCTGAAAACCGCTCTAATTGGTCCACCGATTTTATGTTGTTAAATTGAAAAAAAGGACTGGCTGTGCTTATATCACCCCAATATGACAGTCTATACACTATACTTACACATATATCTGTCCAAACAGCTTGAAAAGTAGATTTTTCACCATAGGTGCCTTTTAAAGTGACAGTTCACCTCCCTAAATTTTTTTTAAAATGACTCTTTATTTACTCTGCCTCAAGTTATTTTAAACCTTTCGGTTCTTTATTCTACTGAAGCGTAAAGAAGATAATCGGAAGAAAGCTGGAAACCTGTAATCATTGACTTGCATAGTAGGGCAAACAAATATGGAATACTGTAAATACTGTCCCAACAAAACTTGATTAAGTTAACTTAATGGTTTGTGAAGTTGATTGAACATAAAACAGGTAAGTTGTCCAAAAGAAAACTTAAGAATTGTATTGTTTCAACTCATTTTAAAGCGGTGGTCCACTATGATATTATATTTTAAACTTTAGTTGATGTGTAATGTAGCTGTGTGAACATAAACAACATCTCTGAATGTAAAAAGTTCTAAGTTCAATGCAAAGGGAGACCTTAGTTATTACAGAGTTAGCTTAGCAAAGCCTACAATGAACGAATTTTGGGGACTACAAAAAATACTTCCGCCCCCTGAGAGATCACAAAAGTTCTTTACTGCGCATCCAGGTAAGGGCCGTGGCCAGAGGTGCTGTAACGTTACAGCAGAGATGAAGCTAAAAATGCCTCTAAACACAGCTGTTTTCACAGAGCTTCGTCTGTTTCTGTATTTGGGCTTCCAAATGACACGACCCAAACACAGAAGTGCTTACAGTTTAATATAAATTATGTACCAGAGAATTATAAAATACATAGCAAGCATGATTTGACAAAACACAGCTCCAGAATCTCTCCCAGTTCAGTGCCTGATTCGGCTAAAATCTCCTCAGCAGAAGCTATAAGCTACAACCAGTAAGTGTTTTTATTCGTTAAAATTGATCGTGACATGTACAGTGTCTAGTGTTAACGATATGCTGTAGCAATGATGTAAACAATGGGAAATGCTGCTTTGCGGGCAAATGATTGAGCTACAAATTCATATTTATCAGTCAAACTGCTGTAAACACACACACACACACACACACACACACACACACTCCACCAGCACGTTCGTGTCTCTAATGTGTGGCAGGCAGCTTTTCTATGCGTTTTACATCTCAATTAATGAAGTCGCAAAAGATATGTGGATGATTCATATTAATTACACCTGCATATTCCGGATACACGTGAAAGCCGTCATGTAACGCATAGAGTTAAAAAAAAATACAGGTTAGCTTAACATACTTGACTCGTGGTCGCAGGAGAATAATAAATCAAGGCTCAACAGGTAGCATCCCACATCTTGTGCTTTATTCTTCTGTCACGATATATTACAGAAAGTAACTTATTCCGAGCATCAGAGAAAAAGAAAAAGAAAGTCCCGCGCACATGCGCTTGTTACAAAAAGTTCACAATGGCAAACTCCTAAAGGAGCCGCACCCCATTTTCACTCGTTACAGACACTTGTCAGATTTTATTTTAGAGCAGGCAGGAGGTTGACTGCATGTTTACACAGCAGAAAAGCGCGTGCTTTTACGGGCGTGACGTGGAGCCGATCTGCGAATAGCAGCACATTATGACGCTGACCAATCAGAGTCTATATATATATATATATATCAGCCTGATCTCACGAGAAAACGTAAGTATTTTACGTTTTGCCAGTTTAGTGGCTAATTCGTACGAATTCGTATGAGTTCAGTCGTACGAAATGGTACGATTTTAAAAAGGAGGCGTGGCACCTGACCCCACCCCTAACCCCAACCGTCATTGGGGGATAAGCAAATCGTACTAAATTGTACGAATTAGATCGTACGAATTCATACGAATTAGCCACTAAATGAAAAAGTTACGAATTGCCGTGACATTGTGTTGTATATATATATATCACTTAAGGGCGGGCCTTTCAGAGGAACTAGGAAATATGACAGTCGTTTTCATGTTAGCTATGTAGCTGTGTATAATCAAAGTGAGACATATGAAAAAATAACTCGATTTCCTTCAAGTGAAACATGAGCACACCTTGCTTTGCATCTTATAAACACAACTAAGCCTTAAAATTACATTGTGCACCACTCCTTTAAATAAGTAGTTTGAACAAACAGCTAAAGTCATTGGTTTAGGGATCCAGCATTCTTCAAAATGTACTCTTTTGTTTGCAACAGAAGAAACTCAAACATGTTTGAAACAAGGGCAATTTAAGGATGATGGAATTCTGAGTTTTGAGTCAGCTATCACTTTAATGAAATCCTTTTAATGACCAAACAGTTCTGAGTGACAATGATTACAAGTAAGCTAACATTTCCCTAAACCACATTTGGTCCTCATAATTCAGAGCTTATGGAAACACAGCTGTATGTTTTAAAGCTCCTCTGCTTTTCCTCCTCCAGACTGGCGTCTCCAGGCTGGCAGATGGTGCTGGGGCTCCAGGTGCTTCACCTCCTCCTGTTTCACATCCTTATTGATCCTGGCTTTCTGATTGTCCTCCCGAACCATCAGGGTCTGCAAGGCCCTCGGGGACTCAGACTTCACAGGCCTTTGATTTGAGCCCCGGAGTTTTACGGTATTGTATTGAAGACCTCTGTTAAAGTGTAGCGTAAGAGCTCTGTTCAGTATTACAGCCAGTCACAGTAATCGATTCTGAATTGATGATGAATTCAGCACATGTTGGCATGCAAGAATAATAGATTTTGTTATTGGAAAGTAACCAAGCAGACGCAACACGACACCAACAAACACGTTAAAACATGTCAATGTAAATCGACTTTGAATAACTTGATGTCAAAAACAAGACGATCCTGTAATCTATTCTTTAAATCATTTTTGACCCAGTGTTAGACATCAATTTGGTGTCGTTTTGATATCAAGTTAGTGTACAAGCATTGCAGGTATACAACATCCAGTGTATATTTGGACTTGAAGCTTTCAGTCGAATACAAAAGTTCATTCATTAATTTTCTTTCAACTTAGTCCCTTTATTCATGAGGGGTCATCACAGTGGAATGAATCACCAACTATTCCAGCATATGTTTTAAAGAGCGGATGCCCTTCCAGCTGCAACCCAATACTGGGAAATATCCATACACACTCATTCTCACACACATTCATACACTACGGCCAATTTAGTTAATCATTTCCCCTATAGCGCATGAGTTTAGACTGTGGGGTAGACCGGAGCACCTGGAGGAAACCCACGCCAACACAGGGAGAACATGCAAACTCCACACAGAAACGCCAACTGACCCAGCTGGGACTCAAACTAAGTAGTATTTTATTATTGTCTATCTCAAACGCAACTATCTTAACCCAAGCTCATTCTGAAAACGCACCCCTATACACACTTCTGGAGAGCGCCAAATACATCCCAGGATCTATGTTTTTTTTTTTGTTTTTGCAGTTTTTGTTTTTATGAATCCACCGGAGGCCGCTGTGTATGCTTTTTCAGATCTCAGAATTCTCTCCCAAGTACCATTCATGCCTGCTGTTCTCCTGTAAATCCACCAGAGGGTGCTGTCGACTGACTGACTGCACTGATTGACTGACCCATCCTCCTCCTCCTCTAAGATAGTGTTTTCAAAAGCACTAAATGAACCGCCCACTCACTTTATACTATTATTGGTCATTTGTTTTTGTTTTACCTGCTTACTGGAACCATTCTTTGCCAGACTCGAACCCCGTTGTCGTGGTCAACTCCGCTCCACATCACAAGTCAGCCAACGTACACGGCAAGCAACTGGACAAACTGGTAACAGCAGAAAAGCTATCCACAAGGAGGAAAGCAGTCAGCTGTTAAGCGCAAACAGAAATGACATCATACCACCCCATAGTGTTCATTTAAAAGATGAAATGCAGCTTTACGTACTTCTGGCTACATAATTCGTAATTACCAGGAACATATATATCCCTGTATCCCTTCTAGAATTTACCTTCAAAACGCGTATAACAATAGGTGAATGGAAACAGCTAACGTAAGACTCATCAATTCAATACAATTCAACTTCACTCAACCAAAATGTGGCCTGTTTGAGCCATAATCAACATTGGCCCATTCTGAGAACGTTTCTGGAGATCACGAAGTACGTATGGCTGCGTTTCCTCTTTAAACCGAATGCTATGGGGCGGTATGATGGCGTTCTTTTCTCTCTGACCTGCTTACCTCTGTATGACCAGTTTATCAGGTAGCTTGACGTGCAGGGCCGGAGCAAGCTGAACTGCCGCTCTAGGCAGAGGACGATCATGCCACCCTCAACCCCAATGTGAAAACGAAAGTGACCGGTTATGAAAATGAAGTGAGGTGTCGCGGACCTCTTTTTCAGCGCAATATGCGTGGATATAACTGAGGACGCGCGGGTGCTGAGGGAGGGAGGGAGGGAGGTGTCACGGACACAGCGCTCTCTATTCTGCCGCCCTATGCGCTGATATAACTGAGGACGCGCGGGTGTCGCGGACACTGCGCTCTCTATTTTGCCGCCCTATGCGCGAATATAACTGAGGACGCGCGGGTGTCGCGGACACTGCGCTCTCTATTTTGCCGCCCTATGCGCGAATATAACTGAGGACGCGCGGGTGTCGCGGACACTGCGCTCAATATTCTGCCACCCTATGCGCGGAAATATCTGAGGACGTGCGGGTGTCGCGGACACTGCGCTCTCTATTCTGCCGCCCTATGCGTGGATATAACTGAGAACGGGCGGGTGTCGCGGACCTCAATTCTGAAGCCCTATGCGCGGATATAACTGAGGACACGCGGGTGCTGATGGAGGTGTCGCTGATGCCGCCCTCTCTATTCTGTCGTCTATGTGCGAATATATTTGAGGACGCGGGTGGTGAGGGAGGTGTCGCGGACATAACTGAGGACGCGGGTGGTAAGGGAGGTGTCACGGATGCCGCCCTCTCTATACTGCCGCCCTAGGCGGCCGCCTAGGTTGCCTCTATGGACGCGGCGGCCCTGTCGACGTGCACGTTGGCGACTTGAGACGGAAAGAGAAGTTGACCATAACGATGGTGTTTGAGTCCGGTAGAGAACGGTTTCAGAAAGCAGGTAAGATAAAAACAGAAGCCAAACCATTTAATACACAAATAACAGGGTGAGAATGTGGTAAAATCTGAAAATCAGCCAAGGGCTTTTCTTTTTCGTATTGCTTTTCAAAACATTGTCAGTTTGGATTAGGGAAGTGGGTGGACGAGTCAATCTGTGCTTTTTAAAACAATATTGGTTGCGTTTAGGGAAGAGGGAGGGTGGGGGGATCAGTTGTTGGTCAGTCAGTCTGTTGACAGCGGACTCTGGTGGACACGAATGGCACTCTTGAGAGGAATTTGAGATCTGAAAAAAGCGCACACAGCCGTGGGGGGGCCCTTTGAACGCATTAGGGGTGTCGTGGACGTTAAGTGTGGGGGGCTTTGTCATGGACGTTAAGTGGATCCTTTGTCATGGACCTAAGTAAAGAGCGGTGAGCGGGGTGGGGGAAGTAGTTGTGTAGGTTGTAGGGGGGATTGTGGGCCCCTATGTAAAAACTTTGGGGGCACCTAAATGCCATGGGGCTTTGGAATCATCCTAACTTTCCCCTTTTAGTGGCACATCTACACAGCGCCCTCTGGTGGATTCACAAAAATAAAAAAAATAAAAAAGTAGCTCCTGGGATGTATTTTGCATGAGCCTGGGTTGGTCTTGCTGTCGACACACACACACACACACACACACACACACACACACACACACACACACACACACACACACACACACACACAAATGTCATTCAGCCTCCTCCCAACCCGTCTTCAGTTCTTCAGAAGGGTTTGTGTTGATAACAGGGTCA
>NC_141042.1:35640000-35645000 GCF_052040795.2 Danio rerio
ATCTATCTATCTATCTACATCTTTCTATCTATCTATCTATCTATCTATCTATCTATCTATCTATCTATCTATCTATCTATCTATCTATCTATCTATCTATCTACATCTTTCTATCTATCTATCTATCTATCTATCTATCTATCTATCTATCTATCTATCTGTCTGTCTGTCTGTCTGTCTGTCTGTCTGTCTGTATCCATCTATCTATCTATTTATCTATCTATCTATCTATCTATCTATCTATCTATCTATCTATCTATCTATCTATCTATCTATCTATCTATCATGCTAACAATATGCTAATTCATGCTAGAAACATGCTAGTTACATGCTAATTTATACTAGAATCATGCTAGTAACATGCTAATTCATGCTAGAATCATGCTAACAACATGCTAATTCATGCTAGAATCATGCTAGTAACATGCTAATTCATGCTAGAATCATGCTAACAACATGCTA
Source organism: Danio rerio (assembly GCF_052040795.2). NCBI lineage: Eukaryota > Metazoa > Chordata > Actinopteri > Cypriniformes > Danionidae > Danio > Danio rerio. The sequence goes on from NC_141042.1 coordinate 35,640,463, forward strand.
ATTCATGCTAGAATCATGCTAGTAACATGCTAATTCATGCTAGAATAATGCTAGTAACATGCTAATTTATGCTAGAATCATGCTAGTAACATGCTAATTCATGCTAAAATCATGCTAGTAACATGCTAATTCATGCTAGAATCATGCTAACAACATGCTAATTCATGCTAGAATCATGCTAGTAGCATGCTAATTCATGCTAGAATCATGCTAACAACATGCTAATTCATGCTAGAATCATGCTAGTAACATGCTAATTCATGCTAGAATAATGCTAGTAACATGCTAATTTATGCTAGAATCATGCTAGTAACATGCTAATTCATGCTAAAATCATGCTAGTAACATGCTAATTCATGCTAGAATCATGCTAGCAACATGCTAATTCATGCTAGAATCATGCTAGTAGCATGCTAATTCATGCTAGAATCATGCTAACAACATGCTAATTCATGCTAGAATCATGCTAGTAACATGCTAATTCATGCTAGAATCATGCTAGTAACATGCTAATTCATGCTAGAATAATGCTAGTAACATGCTAATTTATGCTAGAATCATGCTAGTAACATGCTAATTCATGCTAAAATCATGCTAGTAACATGCTAATTCATGCTAGAATCATGATAACAACATGCTAATTCATGCTAGAATCATGCTAGTAGCATGCTAATTCATGCTAGAATCATGCTAACAACATGCTAATTTATGCTAGAATCATGCTAGTAACATGCTAATTCATGCTAAAATCATGCTAGTAACATGCTAATTCATGCTAGAATCATGCTAGCAACATGCTAATTCATGCTAGAATCATGCTAGTAGCATGCTAATTCATGCTAGAATCATGCTAACAACATGCTAATTTATGCTAGAATCATGCTAGTAACATGCTAATTCATGCTAAAATCATGCTAGTAACATGCTAATTCATGCTAGAATCATGCTAACAACATGCTAGAATCATGCTAGTAACATGCTAATTCATGCTAGAATCATGCTAACAACATGCTAATTCATGCTAGAATCATGCTAGTAACATGCTAATTCATGCTAGAATAATGCTAGTAACATGCTAATTTATGCTAGAATCATGCTAGTAACATGCTAATTCATGCTAAAATCATGCTAGTAACATACTAATTCATGCTAGAATCATTCTAACAACTTGCTAATTCATGCTAGAATCATGCTAACAAGATGCTAATTCATGCTAGAATCATGCTAGTAGCATGCTAATTCATGCTAGAATCATGCTAACAACATGCTAATTCATGCTAGAATCATGCTAGTAACATGCTATTTAATGCTAGAATCGTGCTAACAACATGCTAATTCATGCTAGAATCATGCTAACAACATGCTAATTCATGCTAGAATCATGCTAATTCATGCTAAAATCATGCTAGTAACATGCTAATTTACGCTAAAATCATGCTAGTAACATGCTAATTCATGCTAGAATCATGTTAAAAACATGCTAATTCATGCTAGAATCATGCTAATAACATGCTAATCTATCTATCTATCTATCTATCTATCTATCTATCTATCTATCTATCTATCTATCTATCTATCTATCTTTTCATAGTTTTAAAAACTGTTTAAACTAAATAAACTATTACCGTCAGGCTTTCACAAGCCAGCCTCAAAGTTTGTTCTCAAACTTTAAGAATCTAGTTATTCTTCTTCTGAGACTAAAAATTAAACTCTATCTCGTCCTAGGCCTTTCAAGCTATGACCATCAAACTCGGGTCAGACCTCCGAACTATTCTGACTCGAGTTGCTATATTCTTTCCGACTGATCCGACTTTCGGTTTTCCGAAAAACGTCCCGGGACCGTCGGAAAAATCCCATAGACGTAACATTGGATCAAACTTTGTGACCTCATAACTCCGCATCAGAATGTCACACAGACTTCTAACTGGGCTCATTTAACTCAGACTATCAAACTGCCAATGACTGACCACCTTTAAACTTTCTGGCCACGCCCTAGCAACCACTTTTGGACCCTAGAAACCATCCCATAGACTTCCATTGCAAAAGACTCTCATTGACTTTACATGGGATCAAACTTTGTGAGCTCATAACTCTGCATCAGACTGTCCTACAGACTAATGATTGAGCTCATTTAACTCAGTCTAGCCAGCAGCCAATCACTGATGGCCTTTTAACCTTCCAGCCACACCCTAACAACCAGATACTGCACCCTAGCAACTGTCCCATAGACTGCCATTAAAGAGGTTCAGACTGATATTGTCATGCTGCAGTGTGATAGAGACATGGGGGTTGTGTTTAACTGTTCATACTGGCAAGAAGCTTTGATACATCATCAGTCTAAGCTGTCAATCAACTCCATAGCAACAAAACAGACTAACCTAGCAACGATATAACAGCAGCTATATCTCAGCATCAGAACATCGTAGAGAGACGGGGGTTGGCTTGTTTGAATCAGGCTCACACACCATCTATCTATCTATCTATCTATCTATCTATCTATCTATCTATCTATCTATCTATCTATCTATCTATCTATCTATAACTATCTATCTATCTATCTATCTATCTATCTATCTATCTATCTATCTATCTATCTATCTATCTATCTATATCTATCTATCTATCTATCTATCTATCTATCTATCTATCTATCTATCTATCTATCTATCTATCTATCTATATATTTATTTATCTCTATCTATCTATCTATCTATCTATCTATCTATCTATCTATCTATCTATCTATCTATCTCTATCTATCTATCTATCTATCTATCTATCTATCTATCTATCTCTAACTATCTATCTATCTATCTATCTATCTATCTATCTATCTATCTATCTCTATCTATCTATCTATCTATCTATCTATCTATCTATCTATCTATCTATCTATCTATCTATCTATCTATCTATCTATCTATCTACCTCTATCTATCCATCATGCTAACAACATGCTAATTCATGCTAGAATCATGCTAGTTACATGCTAATTCATGCTAGAATCATGCTAGTCACATGCTAATTCATGCTAGAATCATGCTAGTTACATGCTAATTCATGCTAGAATCATGCTAGTCACATGCTAATTTATGCTAGAATCATGCCAGTCACATGCTAATTCATACTAGAATCATGCTAACAACATGCTAATTCATGATAGAATCATGCTAGTCACATGCTAATTCATGCTAGAATCATGCTAACAACATGCTAATTCATGCTAGAATCATGCTAGCAACATGCTAATTCATGTTAGAATCATGCTAACAACATGCTGATTCGTGCTAGAATCATGCTAGTAGCATGCTAATTCATGTTAGAATCATGCTAACAACATGCTATTTCATGCTAGAATCATGCTAGTAACATGCTAATTCATGCTAGAATCATGCTAACAACATGCTAATTTATGCTAGAATCATGCTAGTCAAATGCTAATTCATGCTAGAATCATGCTAACAACATGCTAATTCATGCTAGAATCATGCTAGTAACATGCTAATTCATGCTAGATTCATGCTAGTAACATACTAATTCATGCTAGAATCATGCTAACAACATGATAATTCATGCTAGAATCATGCTAGTAACATGCTAATTCATGCTAGAATCATGCTAACAACATGCTAATTGATGCTAGAATCGTGTTAATTCATGCTAAAATCATGCTAGTAACATGCTAATTCATGTTAATATCATGCTAGGTACATGCTAATTCATGCTAGAATCATGCTAGTAACATGCTAATTCATGCTAGAATCGTGCTAGTAACATGCTAATTCATACTAGAATCATGCTAGTAACATGCTAATTCATGCTAGAATTATGCTAACAACATGCTAATTCATGCTAGAATCATGCTAGTAACATGCTAATTCATGCTAGAATCATGCTAGTAACATGCTAAATCATGCTAGAATCATGCTAACAACATGCTAAATCATGCTAGAATCATGCTAACAACATCTATCTATCTATCTATCTATCTATCTATCTATCTATCTATCTATCTATCTATCTATCTATCTATCTTTTCATACTTTTTAAAACTGTTTAAATAAACTATTACCGTCAGGCTTTCACAAGCCAGCCTCAAAGTTTGTTCTCAAACTTTAAGAATCTAGTTATTATTAGGCTGGCTTGTGTAGCAAGCCAGACTACTGTTATCCTATTAAACTTATTAGGCTGGCTTGTGTAGCAAGCCAGACTACTGTTATCCTATTAAACTTATTATTATTAATATTATTATTCTTCTTCTGAGACTAAAAATTAAACTCTATCTCGTCCTAGGCCTTTCAAGCTATGACCATCAAACTCGGGTCAGACCTCCGAACTATTCTGACTCGAGTTGCTATATCTTTTCCGACTGATCCGACTTTCGGTTTTCCGAAAAACGTCCCGGGACCGTCGGAAAAATCCCATAGACTTAACATTGGATCAAACTTTGTGACCTCATAACTCCGCATCAGAATGTCACACAGACTTCTAACTGGGCTCATTTAACTCAGACTATCAAACTGCCAATGACTGACCAC